>NC_142501.1:171108162-171412120 GCF_057876585.1 Rhinolophus sinicus
GAACTGGAAAATTCAGAATTCCATATCTAGGGGTGTATGTTTTTAAGTACACCATTGAGTCATTTAGTGCTCATATCTCTGGATTTTTAGTGGTTGATGGAAGAGACAAGCTTGCATTTGAATCTGAAAATATTAACAGTGAAATACACTGTGATAGGGTTTTGACGGGAGATGCCTTATTAGAATTAAATTATGGGCAGGAAGTGTGGCTGAGACTTGTAAAAGGCACGATTCCAGCCAAATTTCCCCCTGCTACTACATTTAGTGGTTACTTGTTATACCGTACATAAATTAGTATGAAAGACAGACTATCACCTATCCTGAGAAGCAGCCAGTGTTGTTATCTATCTTTGCATGCACATCTCTTCTGTTTTTCAGTTTTTCTACATGAAACGAAAATCAATTTTTTTTTTTAAATCTGAGTAAGGCTGTTTGTTTATTTCATAAAATTATTTGAATGTCTTTTGGATAACCTGTATACGAAGTTCTTGCTCCTAAAGAGATTTAGTGGCACAGAAAACAAAGTGCATGTGTTAGCATAACTATTTTTGTTTTCTCATGTTAAGTCATTTCAATGTAAAGTAATAGTATACAATGCCAATCACTCAATATTGTTAGTCACCATAGTCTTTCCAATAAAATATCAACTTGTGTTATTCCTTGTATATATAAATATATAACATATATTTCCTAAATTCACAAATTCAAATAAATTACTCAAAGACCAAGAAGTATTTTTTTTCAGTTTTGATTTTTACTCTTTACTGTTGAGTTGATCAAAATATTCAAATTTTCATTTGTAATAAAAAATTAGATAGTTAAGTTTGGCATTTTAAATATGCTTAACTATTGTTCTCTTCCTGTAATTAGAGGATAAAGTAATAATCAACAAATATTTGAATACTTAAAGTATAAGAATATATATAAGTGGATCTTTTACCTGCTTCTATTATACAATATCTACAGGGGCAAAAAATGAAATCTTTCTCATAGACTGTCCTTTTGCAGCAGCACATGCAGACCTACCCAGCTTTCTATACAGGATACCTAATGCTTCATAGTAATACTATGGTTTGTGGGATGCTCTCTATGTCCTGATTCTCTTCCAAGAAACTCACATGTCATATCTCATTGATTCCTCACAAAGACTTATAAGGCCAGTGTTATTATCATCATTTTTATAGTTGAAGAAACTGAGACAGAGAGATTAAGGAATGGACAAATCTCCACAACTAGTAAAGACTGAGGCAGAATTTAGCATCCGGCCTAGTACCCACATTCATCCTTTCTCTATATTGCCTCCTATAGATATACCATGATTTATTTACTCATCCCTTATCAAATGTCATTGAGATCATCTCCAATGTTTTATTATAACAATATTGTTGTAGAGAACACCCTTCAAAATACATTCCTTACATATTTGACAAAGTATTTCTGAAGAATGGGTTCCTATATGTAATAGCAAAAATAATAATGAAAAAAAATTTGACACGCAAGCATTTCCATAAATTAATTTATTTAATGTTCACTATAGTCTTATGAAGTATGTATTAAACCTATGAGATACATACTATATATTATTATCCTCTTTCCACTGATGAGAAAGAGAGGCACATACAGGGTAAGTAATATTCCCAATATTATGGAGAACTTCTGGAACAAAGGATAAGCATAGTATTTTTATTTTGGTAAGTACTAACAAACTGCCCTTGAAAAGATTTGTACCAATCCATCGTTCCATTTTGTTCACGTAAAAGAGTGCTCTTTATCCCTCACATGTCCTCATCAAAACTTGCAATTTTTAAAATACTGCCAATCTTCCAGGTGAAAATAGTATTTCCTGGTAACAGAAACTTCAAAACTTCTCAAATTTGCTGCAACTTGAAAGCATATGTTTAAAGACTCGTACACAAATGTTCATAGGAGCTTTTTTTGGGGTAAAAATTAGGTACCATTCACATGTTCAGCAACAGGTGAATGGTTAAGCAAACTCTGGTGTATTCATACAGTAGAGGACTTCCAAGCAATAAAAAGGAATTAACATCCTACAAAATATATGAAACTCATGATAGTTTTGTAGAAGATTTCAAACTGCAGCCTGACGAACCTCAGCCAACCGGTAGGGATGTATGCAGTGAGCAATTTAAAAAAATACATATTGATGTATAATGGACATATAACATTGTATTAGTTTTAGGTGCACTATATGATGATTTGATGTACATATGTGACATAATTACCACAATAAGTTTACTTAACAGCCATTACCTCACATAGTTAGAATATTTTTCTTATAATGAAACTTTTTAAGATCTATTCTCTTAGCAACTTTCAAATATATGATACAGTATTGTTATCTTTAGTATAGCCCATTAGAATGTCTCATATTGAGCCAAAAATAGCTGGGCATTCCTACCCTAGCCTCCCACAATAGTCTCAGGCAGCCAGGTGTGTGTTAGATGCTGACGAGTGATGGCTGGATGATTGACAATTTCTAGTCTGTTGTGTATAAATTGTGCTATTTTAAAAAATATTTGGAAAGTTTTCATAGTTTCTTTAGTCCTTGCCTAAAATTACATCACAATCTAAAATGTTTTTCATTTTATTTCTTCAAGGACTTATAGACTAAATAGAATTTTTGTCTTTTAAATATTCTTTTCAACATAGATTCCAGTGATTTCAATGTACTGCCTTTTCTTTAATATTAGCAGAGCAGAAGGAATTAAATCATTTGACAATATTTGTCATTGCCATGCACAATTTAGTTCATTGACTTTGTAATTAGGTAAGAACATTTAGCATTAAATGATGCTTTGGTGGTTAGGATTTTAATTATTAATATTATTCTTTATTTTTATAAGTATCTGTAGGAATACACAAATGACAAATTGCTACTAATAGCCAAGAGGCATTGTAGCAACTTTTAAGTTTCTGTGATATTGTTTGGTTATATTTTTTTAAAAAATCCACCCAACATAAGTCAATTAATTTGTAATGTATTTCTGATTGTCATGATCTAACTTAACTATATGTGTAAAATGTAACACTGAGACATTCTTGATTTCACCTATGGAGACAGCAATGAGTATCATTTTGTAGACTGAATTCCAGAGCCCTTCTATCCCAACAGACCCTGACCAGCAGTATCCTGAAGTAAACTATGTCCATAATTACTGATGACAGTCTCATATTCATTCATTCATTCATTCATTCAATCACTCATTCATTATTTAGTAAATACCTACTTTATGACAGGCAGAATAAATCATATATAAAAATAATATAAAAATAAATATTAAGTAAATTAGTACAGACAGATGCTGCCTTTGAAATACATTACCCAAAGTAATGAGAGTATTTACTATCCGCAAAATCTTAAGTACCTCAGTAAGAATGGCAATGTATCTTTAATAACCACTCCCTCTTTTTCCGGCACCTCTGACCAAACTTCCATTACCTCCTTTTGGGTCACTTCAGGAATTGAGGAAGTTCATATTCAAAGGTAAGTGTGCCTAAATTGTTCTTCCTTACTCTCTTTCACCTGTCAAAACTCTCATTGGACTAATAACATCTGGGCGTCAAGAAATTATTAAAATAAGCCATATTGATTTTTGGTTGTCTAACCTATTTAATCCTTCTAGAGATGATTTTATTGTTCATCTATTTCAAAATATAAATTTACTCAACTTAATTTCTAATTTGTATAAGATCAGTTACATTATATTTTATTTATATATTATATACTATGTATCATATATATTACATGTAAAATATGTATTACATATTAATATATCATTAAATATTATATAATCATCCAATTAATTATATACATATAATAGGTTTTTATTTACTGAACATATCTAATATAAATATGTATTTTTATCTATGTACTATATATATGTGTATATATTATATGATATAAAAAATCTTAAGTGTTTTTCATGCACTTTTATCTAAGTCTGAAGAAATGGGTACACAACTAGGTAACTTTCTTTAAAAAATTGTTATGGTTTATTAGTGTCAAATTTTTCACATTAGAAACTGGTTGAATAATACTCTTTGTCTTTATCGAAGGCAATTTTTAATGTAATATGATTTACCTATTATTCAAAACTGTTTGCCTATCCTTTGTACTTACAAGGTGTGTGTGGGACACAGTAAAGCAGAAGTAATAGGCCTAACCTTTCTAGATTGTACATTTAGTTGGGTTGACCACCGCTGTTGAAGGCAAAGATGTGTGCTGCCCTAGTGGTTTCGAGCCCAGAGTTTCGTCAATGAGCTGAGGAGTGTTATCAAGCACCTTCCCTTGAGAGCTTTTACCACACAGCTCAGTGAGAATCTTCAATGAGCTATAGTGTTTGTGTTCAGAGAAAACGATCATAAAGTAGAGTTTATTTCTCTGGGCTGACATCCTAATTAAACAATCTCAAACTCTGGAAAAAGTCCAAATTTTGGAGTTATTATTACATTTACTCATGCATTGCTTCATCAGTTGTCAAAGCCTAGGCTTTAGTCAAATGTCTTCCAGATACCAACTATTGAATTTAGTAATATTTAGAATGTTTTGAAATGTCATTTGCATAGTTTTTAAAATGACAGTCTATAGCAGATTCTGGTTGTAATGTGATTTCCTATTAGCAGTTAGATTGAAATAAATACTTTTATCAAGCTCACTGAAAATTACAGTGGAAATGCTACATGACACAACCTAGAAGTCAGTGTACTTTTCAGTATATTTTCAGTGTATTTGAATCAAAATCCAAAAGTTTGGATTCAAATACTTATTTGAATTTTCTGTTTTTTAGATGCAAATAAATACTGTATTAAGTCCACTGTATGAAGTTAAGAATGAAAATACTACCTGACACAACCTGAAGGGTGAGTGTTCTTATAAACATTACTCTGTTTACTTTAGCACTAATGAATAAATTGACTCACTATATTCTTTATACCAGAATACAGACACTTACAGATAGACTTAAAATTTTATTTTTGTATTTCACTTTCCCTCATTGAACTTTGCTGTCACCATCATCACCGTGACAATATTAATTATGCAAAATATGTATAAAGAGAACTACATGTTTATTTCTTCATCTACATAAATCTATGGATTAAGAATGATAGTAGTTTGCCAGAAAACATATTTAGGAAAAAATAATTCATTTGTACTACTTAGCCATTTCCAAAAATGATTGAAGGTAGCTAGGTGGGTAATATAATATATGACAAGAAAAATATTAAACTTTGATAAAGACAATTGCTACTTATATTTCAAATATATGTCAAAAATATGTGCTTTTGAAATCCTAATTTCAGAGATATATTCACATGTATGAATTTCCATGATTTGTCATAAAGTAATCTTGCTGTTAACAAAGAATATCCTACAGAGAAGCCTCCCATTGTCTCAAACCGTCTTTCGATTCCCCTCTGTACCTTATTCCTTATCCTACTATTGGAGATTTGCTATTTATGTAATCAACGTGTTTAGATCTCTTTAATCCTGCTAAGGAGGCAGCTAAATAGTATGGAAATTATTCTGTAGATGAAATTTAAAAGACCCTCTGGAGATTACAATTCTTTTTAATGTGACTTTCATTGCCCTTTCTGAATCTTATCATTACATTTTTTAAATCATGATTCTATTTCATGAACTCTAATTCTATTTTATCTAAATGGTTGGCACACTAACAGACTGTCAGTGGGTTTTAGCCTAACACAGAGCTCCACACTAACAGCAAACTATGAACTCCACCACGTAAAATGGATGGAAACAATACACAAAGACCATCACTGCATTTCTGCATCATTTTGGCTTCTTTCTTCCCATGTGGTAGGACATGTTTGAGAAAACAGTATCTTTAGCAATGACACACCTATACCCTAAAGGCATTCTTGAATGTCACAAAAGAACCTATACCTTTAAATTTAACCTATACCTTTAAATTTAAATTTAATCAGCAACCCAAAACTATTCCTGATTTCTCTTTTTTGAATCTAGAAAATTAAAATGTGACATCTATATTTGGCTAATGTTGTTATATTTGTTATATAGAGGTTTTAGGGCTATGACAAAGGCATCAAAATTTTCTTAAAATATTCTCATATACCTTTAAATTTAAGAAATACATTGTAAATATCACTGGAGCAATATTGGTATCTGAAAACTGATTCTGTGGTCTACTCTGGACAATGAGCAGACTCAAGTGCCTACAGAGCACCTTAAAATTCCATCAGGTGAGGTCTCAATCACCCATCAATAAAATTATTGGTACTGCAGCTAGTGGAAGATCACTGAGATTAGGAAATGCAGAGAACACACAAGGAATGTGAAAATAATTAAATGTCTTAAATCCATTAATTAAATTTTAGAAATGTAGAAAATTTCCTAGTAAAATTCAGTTTACTCACCCTAATGGACATATATTTGGATTTGTAATCACCAATCCAAAACTATTCCTGATTTCTCTTTTTTGAATCTAGAAAATTAAAATGTGACATCTATATTTGGTTAATGTTGTTATCTTTGCTATATAGAGGTTTTAGGGCTATGACAAAGGCATCAAAATTTTCTTAAAATATTCTCATTCTGGGCTGCAACAAACAGCTACTACATGCCCTAGCCATGTCCTTAATATGTCCTGCACCAGTATGCAGTTTTGCCAATGAGATGCATTTTTCACACCAATGGAAAAATTATCTGGCAAGAGACCTTGTGAGAAACCTGATTTGCTATAGGGCCAAATAGTTACTGTTTCAGGGAGAAAAACTCTTTCAACAGTAAATAATTATGCAGAATTTGATAGGCCATTCTCTTTTTGAAGTGCACATCACCACAAGTTACTAATTTCCCTATATCATTACAGTTTAAAGTCATATATTATTTCCCCTACAATTTTAAAATCAAAGCAGTACCAACTTCAGGAAGAAAACTCCTGAATATTTTCTTACCCTAGAAAATATTCTGGCGGCTATAAGGCAGAACATGCATGGCAAAGACAAGAGGAAGAAGAATAAGAGGAAAGAGCAAAACAGAAATAAGAGGGAGGAAGAGGAAGAAGAGTGGGAGAAAGAGAATGCCAATGAAAGGGAAAAGTCAGTAAGAAAGAGAAGGAGAAAAAACAACTAAAGTCAAATCGGTCAGTGTTGAGAGAAAGAATATGGCCAGACACAGGATGAGATAGTGTGGAAGAGTGAAAGCTAGCTGACATATAAAATACTGGTAATATTTCATCAAGTTCCCTCTAGCCTAGACGTAAAAAAGTAGCAGAGTAAATCTGTGATAGGGAAATTGCTATTGTCTCTACTCACTTTAGCTGCCATTTTGAAAATCTGTGAATCTGTCTTGAAAAAATGTTAGGGCATACATTGTCGTTTGGACTTTGTGGAATGCTATTCTCTGAGAAATGTGTAATAGCATCACCAACGAGGAAGGAAAGAGCCAAGGATTACTTTATAATTTCAAAAGTTGTAGTTATGTGTTCTCATTTTATGTCTCTCTTGTTTCTTGAAAGTTGGTAAATTGTCTACCAAGAAAAAAATGTATCATTCCCAGAAATTTTATTTTAGTGGAATCCCAGATTATTTTCTGGTATAACATGATTATCAGTGTGTTTACCCAGCATACTCCTTAAAGTCCTATGAGGCTGCTCTGCACGTTAAAACAAAAGGCATGAATGGGTAAAGTGGGAACATTTTAATAAATGAAGCGTAAGCTTCAGTAATGGAATTGCCACTTTCTATACTGGCATTGTGGCTAAATAAATATAAGAAGTTAGCACATGTATTTAAACTTTTTTATATGTTTTCTGAGCTCTAAAAGTGAAGAACATGCTATATACGGATTTAAAAAAAATATTTCTTAGAGTAGTGGCTTTAAAAGGAATCTTCATTGAATTCAGATTGCCCTTATATAAAGTGTGTTCTGTATAAATATTGATCAGAACATAATTTGTAATAATACATACCTTTCTCTCTCCCAAGCAGCTCCTAAAAGATACGAGAAAATAAATTTCTACCTGTGGGAGAGGAAAAGATATCTTCCTTCTTTCCTTCTAAATTTTTCTTGCTGGACTAATAATCAAATTAACATGAGACAGATTAACCGGATAAAATGACCAAATTTATTATACATACACATAATAGGGTTCTCCAAGGATTAGGGACCTGAGGACAGAGGCAGTTAAGGTTTATATTGCCATCTTGAGCCAAGGAGAAAGCAGGGGTAGGGATTTAGGACTTCAAAGGGTAGGAAGGCAATTTGCATAAAGATAGAAAAGCAAATGTTTGGTTAATGAATGTTTGCTGGGCCATCTTAACAATGGGACACAGAAGGGACTTTGATCAAAGGAAACTTGTTAGGTTCCTCCCTATGGTACTTAGTTCATACTAAACTATAGTTATTTACGATAATAGCTCCCTTTCTGGAACAGGCCCTCTATCTAAATTCTTTTAGGCCGTTGGAGGGAAGGTCAAAGGTTCTTTCTGAGTCTTTAGTTTCTTAAAAATAACCAGCTTGAAACAATCAATGCTTTAAAAGGCATATTTTTGGGTGGCAAACACTGCCTCTCTTTCACACCTAAAATAACATTTCATTGATTTAAGCCTGCATCTCTTTTAGAATAGAATACTAATAAACAAATATTGTACAGAGGGTGCCAGAAAAAAAATACACATTTTAAGAAAGGAAAAATATGTATAGAAATTGTAATACTCAGTATATACCAATAACAAAAGATGAATTCAACTCATATGCATACATTGTTTTTGGCACCTCCGGTATATATATAATTAGTTGGGAAAAGGAGGTTTTTTATAAAATCTCAGAACACATATCAAGGGCACATTGTTCTAATTTTCCCTTCCTGAACTATTCCATCATCCAAGATTAAACTGACAACTTTTCAGAATGAATGGAAAGATGTTCTGGAAGGCACATTTTCTTTTTCAACCACCAAAAGTTTGGAAAAGGCGAAGAAATAGGACAATTCTGTCCTTTTTTTGCCCACTGTACATCTTACTTTGACCTCTAGATTCACCCTCCCTGTGTTCCTCTGTTTCTGCCCACATTTCCTCAGGAGCCTCTCAAACTGCTGTCATTTACCCAGCAACCAAGACCTTCCCAGTGCAGACAAATGGAAGTTGCAGTACGTGAGAACTAGCCAAGACCTAATTGCCTCTCCCCAGGTCCATTGGCAGGAACTTTTATTCATTTCTCCCCCCACATACACTCCTTTTCTATGAAAGCAAGACTCAAGGCAAGGTATAACCTCATTACCCAACAGCTTGATTCTCCACATGAGCCTCTGAATGTCAGCAGGAGAATGTCTGGCCTTGCGAGTTAAAGGAAAAGCGTTATTGTTGTTTTTGTTTTTAATTTTTATGATCCCGCTTCTCTTTCTGTGTTTTCCTTCTTCTCTTTGCCCTCTTCTTGCTCTTCTCCTCATCCTCTTCTTCCTCCTCTTTTTCTTCCTCTTTTTCCTCTTCTTTTGTTTTCTAACTGCCTGTATTTTCTCTAGAGCATTCCTCTTTCTTCATTTTCACTTTGTCTTTGTTGTTCTCTCTTATCCTGTCTCCTTCCCACCCTCCATTTCTGACACACATTTCCATGAACTAGCCTTAAAAAATGTACTGATTATAAAGTCCCATGGTTCTTTTTCCTTTTTTATTTCTTATCCCGTGTTTTCTATAATAAAATAATAATTAAAAACACTCCCTAGGTAGTACTATATTTTCAACAGAATTTATTTCCATAGTGTATAGCACTGAATCAGGCCTAAATTGTATTTTTAATGAAGATATTACTGTTAATATGCTATTCAATAGGAATCTATAACTAGCTGAATAAATTAAACTGCCATCTGAGTAGTACATTTCAAAGAAATAAATTAACATCATTACTTACAAATTGCATCCAGTTTTAGCATAGATGACATTTTACTTATGTAGGTGAAATACTTGTCATGTGCAAAGAAGCATCGGACAACCAAAAAATAAATTTTAAAAAGACTGCATCTATAGAAAACAATAGCCATCTTTCTAATCAAGTAATCGTGAGAATAACAAACAACTAAACAAAATTATTTGCAATAAGGGATAAAGAATTCCTTGGGGTAAATTAGCCACTATACAAAAAAAAAAAAAAAAAATCCCAGTCAAAATTTTTTCTTCCTAAGTATCAGAAGCCTTTTGAATTTGCAGAACTCACATTATTGAAAATCAGTACATTTCAATTGATGAAGATTAAGCATGATGAATGCTTAATTGTCTCGGATGAAATCACATGTGCTGCCAGAACATCTGTTACAGCCTCCCCTCTTGTTATTTTATTGGGAATTTACAACCTATTGCCATTAAAATAACATGGTTAAATTACAGATATTTTGAATAAAGACCAATTTATAGACTTCTCTAAATAATCAAACCTATTTTGAAAATGACTGAAATTTTTAATAAGAAAAGGTTTCTGAAACCCTATATGTATATTGCCTTTCATTACAAAGAAACACTGGTATTTAGTATCTACAGTCAGACACAATTACTGCAGGGTGAAAAAAACAACAACAAAACACAAGGATCCCAGAATTTGAAACCTGCCATTCCCACTTATTTGTTATATTTCTTAAAGCTATTTCACAAGGACTTAACCTGTTTTTTTTTTCTTGTTATTTGCAGTAGCCACAAGGTGCAGCCAGCTGGCCACCATATACTAGTGGACATTTACTTACTGTTTCTTTACTAATGTTTGACTTGAAGTACGAGTGAAGTGTTCATAAGGACATGTATGTTTTAGGTGTGTACACATATATCATGTTGCCTGAGAAAGTAACTAAAATTACTTCAAACAGAATGATGCCATAAATAATTGCATCATTTAAACATGCAGGGGTGTGAAACAGTAAGAGTAATATTAAATGTTTATAAAAACAATCTTCCTCGTATAACAGGGGTTCCCTATAACTGTCTGTCTGCTCAGTGTAACAAATAAATCTATGGAACTGGATTGACTCCAAATAGATGGCTATAAGAATCATTTATAAACTACACCTTAACTATTTGCATGTTGCTTGAAGTTCTAATTCCATTATTTATTTATCTTAAATCAATTGTTCTAACCAGAGTGAATCACAGAATTAAGTGCCAAGATAATCAGCTTTTAACAAGCTTGTCCATAAGTCCTGAAATCAGTTTTCAGTTGGTCAAACCTGAGGGTCACAGGGATTTTACGTCATAGTCAGTCTCTTAACGTTGGGGACCTTATGGGCATGGATTGACGGCGATTCAAACTCCAGTCACAAGTTATTTGACTTTAACTTTCCTGTGCTTCGTTTTCATTATCTGTAAATAGGCATGAAAATTGTTCCTGCTTATCATTAGGATTCTTATACAGATTAAATATGACAATGCATGTGAAACGTGAAATGCATGATCAGCCCTCAGCAAATCCTTAATGATTGGCTAGCACTATTATGCTAGAAGGAAGATTGTGAAGGGTTAAGGGGGAAGCACAGAAAAGAAGAGGAGATGATTAGCAAGCTCTCGATAACTGCT
Source organism: Rhinolophus sinicus (assembly GCF_057876585.1). Taxonomy (NCBI): domain Eukaryota; kingdom Metazoa; phylum Chordata; class Mammalia; order Chiroptera; family Rhinolophidae; genus Rhinolophus; species Rhinolophus sinicus. The sequence goes on from NC_142501.1 coordinate 171,119,719, forward strand.
TAGTTAAATTTGAGTTTTAACAGAGAAAAACAGTGGCAATAAGATGAACAGAATTAGTAGAGTAAGAAAGTTTATGAAAATGGATATGATGAAAGATACCGTGCTGCCGGAATAAACTTGCACAGGCATCATTTGACCAATTGAAAAACTGAGAGAGAGAGAGAGAAAAAAACAAACAAACAAACAATAGGTGAAAAGATATAACACATCTGTGTTTGGGGGGAAGACATAGGAAAGGAGTGCGCATGAAGAAGAAAATGCAACCGGAAATTATTTGTTGAACTTCAGAGTCCCATTAATTATTCACTTCTCTTTACATTATAGTGACACAAACCTTGCAGGGGTGTAAAGAAGGGTTAACTACAAAAGGATATGAAAACAAAATAATTGCCGAGATGAAAAAGAATTTCTCACATAAATCAATTTTTAAAATCTATTTTAGCCTGATTGTCACCTTTTAAAAATCACTTTTACCATAGTATTCATTGTGTCTTCAGGTATTATATTAACCATAAATGTCAAAATAATAGATCACATAAAACAGGTAGAAGATAAAGCTATAGAACTTTACCAGCTGTTATAATGCATCAAAATTGCATGGAAATTAAGGAAATCATTTTATATTGTTAAAAATGTTTGATTCACTAGTAGTAAAATGCTTCACTAAAATGAGTGCTATCTAAAGTAACAATTTTAGTGTGTCAGATTAAAAATATGCCTCCTCCACCCTAGCACACTGGAAAAGACACTAAAGGGAAAGCAGATGAATGTAAAGGTTTTATTTAAGTTGTTACAAGAAAAAATGTTTTGCTCAAAACCTGACTCTGAGACTGTTTCATCTTCTATAAAATGAGTAATACTAACAATATCTACCTCATGGGGTTGATGCAGGGATGAAAGTAATAGACATGTATCATTTAGAATACCAGTTGGTACATCAGTACTCTTGAAGTATATTCACCTTTGCTATTTCTGGAGTTCTTCACTGAAAGATAATGGTAACAAATATTTGAGGATCTTGAAGTTAAACAAAATATGATACAAATGTTTTGGCTGTCAGTACAATGTTGCTCAGAGTTATACATTTCAATATATTATCTCACAAACTATTTTGTTAGCGATTTTACTTGAAACAAAGATTTTGAGATTCTTAAAAAAAAAATCTCTCTTGAAACAAATATAAGGACAAATCTCCAGGAAATATTTTATAAGGCATCTCTTAAGTCAGTGTAGAACAGAAATATTCAAATACTGAAATGAATTTCCCAGTCATGATTTCCATCTACCTCTGTTGTCCTTCTGAAGCTTTTGCATAAATACATGGTGAATTTCTTCATTATGATACAGGTAAATCACAGACTTTGAACTTACTCCACAGGATTCCTGCATGCTTAATTTAGTTATGTGACACTCAAGCAAAGCACAAGGTCAGAAATGATCTGATTAGCTGTTTTACAGAGTGGTTAAATCTACTTGTGATGTTGTGTTATAATAATATAGATAGATATAGATATAGATATAGAGATAGAGCTAGAGATAGAAGAGATAGAGATAGAGATAGAGATAGAGATAGAGATAGAGATAGAGATAGAGATAGAGATAGAGATAGAGATAGAGATAGAGATAGAGATAGAGATATAGAAATAGATATAGATTTGGTCTTTATTCCTGGCTCCTGGCACAGAGCTCCTGAAACTCTTATAAATTCCTATGTGATAAAGGTGAGAGGGGTGTCCTTTGTTATTCATAAACTCCTTTCAATCTGAGTTTATGTAAATTACACAATTGGTGGCAGGAGCCTCTAAATAGCTTCAGGATGAGGACTGGTTGCAGAAGGAACTAACTGTGTGATTAGTGTACAGGTCTTCCCTAACTCTGGGTAGTTAGTGTCATAGCTGAATTGTCATTGGACACCCAGTTGGACTCAGAGGTGTTTGTTGGATTAGTGATTTGGCAAAGAAAGAGAAAAGCAGAAAGGTGAGAACTGACAACGTACGAACAAAAGATACCACGTAGTTTGTCATATATGCGTATATATCTGAAAATGTGAAGTGCTGGCTAAAACAACAACACTGGGAAAAAATGGTTTTGCACTCTGGATTTCCCATCTACTGCTAAAATGCAATTGTGTCATTAACCTCTAGTAGAACAGTTAAGTGTTTGGGAAAAAGCTGGAAATTTAAAATGCAAGCATAAACAAAGGAAGATACAATAGAAAATTGTTTTCTGAAATTCAGAATTCCACTTATATTTATGCTGTTGTAAAACTCAAGTAAATATATATTCCATTTAGAGTTAAAAATAATAACATCGACATGAACTATAATATGTATACTTATAAACTATTTTGATTATATAAAAATATCTAATCTTGAAAAAAATCCCATGGTTATATTTTTTATTGTTTTTGCGATATGCTATTTGTTCCCTTGACTGTAAAAAAATATTGGGGGAAAATTTCAACCTAACATCCAATATACAAGAAGTATCAACTTACTTGTTAGAGGTAGCCATTTGAATCTCAGGCCACAGATTCAGGTGTCAAATCCATATCTCTTTTTCCTAGTAATGGTTCCCTCCTTCCTCTCAAGCAAAACTCTGAATTCAAGATTCTATACAGGGAACACAATGCCCTGGGAAGTGAATTCAGTCATTCTTTTCAACCCTCTTTTCACATCTGCTTCTGTCTCTCTTGGACCGTAGCTCCCCCAAGCAGATGCTTTTCTGAATCATTGGGAATAAAAATGTCTTCACTTAATTTGGGCTAGTCATTTGATTTGTCATACATTAGGAGGTCAACGGTTTTGAAATTATTCCCCCAAAACATTTGTGTATTATGGTAAGCTATCATAGTCTTAAGCCACACAATGGATTGTACAGTTAATTCTCTGAAAAAAAAAAAAAAAGATGTTTCAGTGCATAGTTGTTTTTATAGTGAGGAGTACATAATTGCTTTATACAAAGAAAATCACTAAAAATAAGTCCTTTGTAAATTTTTTAATTATCAATTTTATAATTAAAAAATCCTTAAAATATTGAACAGCTGAAGGAGAATAAGGTGGTGCCCATCCCATTATATTTTATAGTCTTTGGCCTTCCAAAATTTCTGGATGTCATCAGATATTTAAAAGGTACTTAGCTTTTCACTTATCTACAGGTTTGTCTTCTCTGGGAGGAAACACATCAGCAATTACATGCTGGACTTAGATAATGTACAAATTATTCAGTTACACTAATAGTAGAAATTGAAAGAAAGATTATTTCACAAAGAGTGGTCTGGGGATTATTCAGCCTCCGGATACTTTATTGGTTGGGGGTGGGGGGACATGTATTTCATAATGGGAAGCTCATTCTATTTTAAGGCACATATATTGTTACCAATATTGAGGTAAAATACATTTTTACCTCAACACACTTGTTATTTTCACAAGTGAGTTTAGTTCTTTTGTGTAAAGTCATTTGGAAAATAATATGTTTGGTCTTCCTATTGCTTGTCAATGCCTCTTTTAGAGTGTCGCACCCAGAAAGGAATGCTGTGATCCAAGGACCAGTTCAATGTCATGTGGGAGGATGTTCAGAAACTATGCCTAACAAGAATTGTCAGGGGTGTCAGGCTCTTGACATTGAAATTGCCATGTCCACTGCTCAACAATTCCAGTTTCCCTGGAAGTGTCAATCAAGAATCATTTGAGATAGGACTTTTTGGCATCTTTTCCGATTATTGTAGCAGCTGAGATTAAAAGTGAGTCTAAAACCATTTCACATTATTTAAGATGTTCTATAAACAAAAATGAAACACTGAATTTAATCAATGGTAAAGCTAGCAACTATAATCAAATTCTATTAATTAGGTGGTTATACACATAATTAATATAAAATGTATCATTATAGGCTGAGTTGTGCCCCCTTGCAACAAATTGATGTTGAAATCCTAACCCCTAGTACCTCAGAATGTGATTGCATTTGGAGATCAGGTATGTGAGAGGTGATTAAGTTAAAATGAAGGTCCTTAGGGTGGATCTTTATCCATTGACTGACACCTTATAATATGAGCAGCACACTCATAGGGAAAAGATCATATGGGGATACAGCAAAAAGATGGCCATCTGTAAGCCAAAGGGAGAGGCCTTAGAAAAACCAGACCTGCCGGCATCTTGATCTTAGACTTCTGGACTCCAGATAAAACACATTTCTGTGGTTTAAGCCACTTAGCCTGTAGCATTTTCTTATGACAGCCCTAGGAAAGTAATACATATGTATTATATATAATTATTTATATAGATTCATATGTATGTATGTGGACATATATGTATGTATCCATTATGTACAATATCATGTTAATGTGTATGTTATGTTAATATATTGATAACATTATATATATGTCTATATCAGCTATTACTTATCTATGTCCATAATTGTTCCAACAGGCTGAATTCCCGTGGAAGAGATGATATTAAGATCAATATGACTTATTTACGTCAGCAAGCAAATTTTTCTATTTCTCTATATTGGAAAACACTAACTGTGAATTTAAAAAAATAGCATGCAGAGATCATTCCTCATATATAGCTTGTGGGGAATGTATAATTCTGCTTTCCTGCCAAGCAATTTGCCTTCACTAGCCAAGAGCATTTTAAAAAGTGCTGACAACATACTTACACAATTGCCTCCACCCTAACAACTTTAATGAGAAATTTCTATCTGTGTTTTGATCTTCCCTCAGCATGATGGCTGCCTCTTTCAGAGTATTGTACCAATCATTTGCTCATGTATGCTGATAACAGTATGCTGTCAACTTCCACATTGTTCAACCTGTCTATTGTATTTGACACACTTGATCATGAACCCTCACATTCTTATATAGCATATGTTATTGCCTTAAATAAGGTTTATTCTTTGCTCATGCAATATATATGTAGTGCCTTACTGTTAACGTTGCCAAGCATTTTCCCATTTGTTTTAAACATTGCGTTAAGACCCATAGGATTTAATTCTTGAATAAAGGTGGCTCCAGAATTGTTGAATCTAAGATATATTTTTCTTCTAAGACCATAATTCTGAAGTACAGTTTCAGGTGACATTGTTATGTTGATGACATGTGAGTTTATTTTTCATTTCTCAAAAAGCAATTTAAAAAATGGTTAAGTATCTGAGTGTCATTTGGAAAGTGAAATTGTGAGCATCCATCCATCACCTGAATGGTGCCTTATAATTCTCACTTTCATATGCATTGTATTTATTCCACAGCTATACAGACATCTTGATACATATGTTAGGTGACAGCTGGGAACTTCACTGGATCCTAGTATATAATTCATGTTGAAAAAATTCTGGTACTTCTTTTAAATGCTTACAAAAGTGACGTATTATTAATAAAATAACATCATATTAAGGCATCTTATATATAATAACAATTTAAAACTCAAAATGAATCTACCGTGTAGACACTGTGATTTATATTTAACCTAAGAAGTTACTGAGAGATTAATAAATGTTAGATTATCCACTAATATGAACTAGATGTCAGAGTGAGGGTATGAACCACGTCTGAGGCCAAAATCTACCCTCTTACCTGCTATGCTACACTAACACATAGCTCTCATTAAAATAATGGTGAATGAATTCTAACTGGTTTCTGCATCCACCTGAAGATTTATTATTTTAAGGTTGATGTTATTCAATAAACCAGGTGTTTCAAAATAGTTATGTAAATTCGTACAGCTGGTTGATCATGTGATTAAAATCAAGCATTAAAAATGGTTGTATAAGCCCTATTACAATAGGAAAAAATGAGATATTATGTTTGATATTAAAATTAATATTTGTCCATGTATAAATATAACACTAAGAAAATGAAAAGACAACCTACACAATGGAAGAGATATTCACAATACATATATCCAACAAATGATTTATATTTAGAACATATAAAGAACTCCTACAAATCAGCATAAATCTTCCACAGGAACTTGACCAAAGAGGATATTCGAGTGGATAATGAACATTTAAAAGGTGCAAAATATCAGAAAAGGCAAAATAACAGCACAATGAAATAAGTGAAATAAGTGTGCATACCACTGAATTGCTAAAAATAAAATGATTGAAAGTATCAAGTATAGGTAAGGATGCAGAAGAATTAAATTAAGAATTTTCCTGAGGGAAACAGGAATCTAACATGGTATTTGCCACAGCTCATCTATCAGACAAGGTGTGATGGGGCTGAACATGTTAATATTTGGAAAAGCTTCCTCAGCATATATTCACATATGAGACTTTCAAATAGCATTAGGCCTGACTCAATTATTTTCAAGATACACTAGTATCATCATTCCCTATAACAACTTTGACTGTGAGATAATCAACTTGAATTTGAATGGTTTTCTCCGTTTTTTGTTTTGTTTTGTTTTTTACCTCCTAGTACTGATGTGACACTTAGAAAACTTTGCAATGATGATTGACAACAGTAATTTTACCACACCGGCACCCTCTATAGTAATTTTTAATGTTTCTCTCTTTGTCTAGGAAACCATATGTGTGGAGTGTAAACAAATAAAGTGAAATAGTGTGTGCTGATCTGGTTGTAAAAATGGTTTGGGAAGCATGAAAACCTTGCTAGCTTTTCTTACTCCCTCAACAGGAAGGGAGGATCTTGGCCACAAAATGCTTAACTCTATCTCTCCAGGTGATTGAGGGGAAATAACATTTAATTATCTGAATTACTAATGCACTGAAACGCTAATCTACACCACTGTTTTCAAATATTGTTTCTTTAGAAGAAAAGTTTCCAGGACCCTGAAAATTATCTACAAACCCCAGTTGATAAACACAAACTGAAGACACTAAACTCGTAACCTAATAAAACATTTTAAATTACGAATTAGCACTATAAGTGAGAAGTTTTATCTGTGTAATTTAAAAATAAGTTCTGGGGTTATCATTGAAATTAAACCACCCAATTTATTATTCCTTCTTGAATTTTTGATTCTCAGTCTCTGTGATTCACAAATCTCTAGCTTGCCTACATAAAACCAGTTTCAGAAAACAGAAAAAGCATCATCTTGCTTCTAACTTAATGTGAGATTTCTGCAGCGAGGAGGCTGCCACCTGGCTTCAGTAGGTCACTTCAACTTTGCATCTTTTGCCCTCATCAAAACATGAGCTACAGTGATCTCTGAGGACTGATGTAGGCCAAATGATGCCCCTGTGTCTCAGACATAACCCCTGAAACCTGTGAAAGTTACTTAATATGGTAGATGTGATTAAAATGAGGATCCTGAGATGAGATTATCCTGGATTATCTGAAGAGTCCTAAATGCAACTACATGTCTTTATAAGGAGACAGAGGGATATTTGATTTAAAAGAAGAAAAGACGATGTGACCATTGAGTAATACAGCCACAGGCCAAGGAATGCCAGAGTCACAAGAAGTTGGAAGAGGCTCAAGAAACATCTTCCCTAGAGCCTCTGGAGGGAGCATGGTTCTGTTATACCTTATTTTGCCCAGTGATACTGATTTCAGACTTCTGATCTCTGGAATTGTGAGAAAATTAATTTGTTTTTTGAAGCCAGCAAGGTTTTGATAATGAATTACAGCAGCCAAAAGAAACTAATACAGGATCCTTCCAGCTTTAAAATTATATGATTGACAAAAGCAAATGAAGATGTGAAAGTCAATACTCTCAGAATAATTATCTTTTATTAACTAAAATTCTAAAGTACAACTGGGTGCTAAGAATTATGGGCTTCTTCAAGATATGGAAGCAACCCAAATGCCTATCAATTGATCATCGGATAAAGAAGATGTGGTACATATATGCAATGGAATATTATTTGACCGTTGATAAAGAATAAAATCTTATCATTTGCAATAACATGGATGGACCTAAAGGGTATTATGCTAAGTGAAATAAGTCAGACTGAGAAAGACAAATGATCTCAGATGTGGAATCTAAAGAACATCAATAACAACAAAAAAAATGAACAAACAAAACAGAAACAGACTCATGGATACAGAGAACAGACTGATGGTTCACAGAGGGGAGGGAGTTTGGAGATCTGCATGAAAAAGGTGGAGGGATTGAAAAATACAATTGATAGTTACAAAATAGTTACCGGGATATAAAGTACAGCATAGAGAATGCAGTCAATAATATGCTGTTACAACTATGTATAGTGCCAGGCACATACTAGACTAATTGGGCGATCACTGCATAAATTATATAAATGTCTAACCACTATGTTGTACTCCTGAAAGTAATATGAGATAATATTGAATGTCAACTGTAACTGAAAAATAAATATTTTTCTTAAAAAAGAGCTATGAGTTTCTTGACATCTCTGACTCTGATTGGTGGAGATATTGGCGCTGAATTGTTTTTAATTTAATAAAAATAAAATAAAACCAGTCATTTGTACTAGTCTGGATCTTGCCAAATTCTAACATATGATACACTACAGTCCCCTATGACATGGGCCCTTCATGACGTCTGGCATGTTCTACCCTGCAGCTCATTCTGTGGCCAACATTTCCCGTTTACTGAGGGACCAGTTGGTTTTCCATTTCATTCAACAAATATTTCTTAGGAACTCACTCTTTCTCTGTTTTGCATTATTGTCTTTAATTCTTCCCTTACCTCTCACTACAGTGTGCTCAGCTGTGGGTGTTGCCTCTACAATTCAGATAAAACTGAATCATTTCGCAAAATGATTTTTCTCCATACTGACAAATTCAAAGGACACATTTCTGTTTTCTTAACTTTACTGCCTAGCAGCATTGGACATAACTGATTCTCTTTCTCATCATAAAACAATTTCCTCTTTGACTTCCACGTCACTGTGCTGTCTTCTTGGTCTTCCTATTTCACTGTCTACAGCTTCACAGTCTCCTCTGATACTCTTTTATTTATAACTTCAAGTTTTTAGAATTACTCAGAGCTCAGACTCCGTCCTCTCTTTTATCTTTACACACTCAGTTTAGTTGATCCTATCCATTCCCATGGCTTTAAATGCCTTCTGACCTCTGATGAATTCCTGAATTATATATCCGAATTTCAGATTTACAAATCTAATTGTGAGATTCATATCTCCTCTTGAGTACCTAAAGGCATCTGAAATTGAAATTGTGTAGAAAGGACCCTGCTTTTCTACCTGCATACTCCCTTTCCTGTCTGTTCTTTCGCCAACATTTCCTATCTTAGTAAATGATGCCACCATCCACTAAGTTTCTCCAAACAGAAATCTGAAGAGTTGTCTTCAGTATTTCCTTTTTCTTCAGCTATCATATTGGATCCATCATCTAATTTTGTATTATGACTCAAATATATGTTATATTTAATCACATCTCTCCATTTCCATGACGACCATTGTCTCTAGCTTGGACTACCTCCTAGATGGTCTCCTTCACCTCAGTCTTGCCTCTGTCCAATTAATTCTTCACGTGGCCACCAGGTTGATCTTTGGGTAAATTTATTTGCCTGCTTAAACATTCTACACTTCTCTTTTTTTTTTCTTTTTTGTAAATAAAATCCATGCCTTATCTAACCTCTTTCTGTTTCTCCTAATTCATCTCAAACTTTTCGTCATACCCACTCTGAATATTCAGGCCTTCTTTTCATTTCTATAAAATGTGAAGTTGTTCCTGCTTCAAAATCTATAATTGACATTTCTTTCTGCATGGAATATTGCTCCATCCCCAACCCCAGCTATTCCTGTGCATGACTTTATATTCTGGTTTCAACTTACATTTCATCTCTTTAGAGAAACAGAGAAATCATCCCTGACTAACCAATGCAAAACAAAACAAAACAAAACAAAACAAAACAAAACAAAACAACAACAACAACAAAAACACACAAGAAAAAGAAGTCTCCTCAGTTACTCTTTATCAGGGTGCCCTATTTGTTTCCTTCAAAGCACTTTTTAGAACTTGTTTCATTATTTTATTTAAAAAATTGAGATTTTTATTAAAATATAGCTAACATACAATGTTAGTTTCAGGTGTAAACCATAGTTATTCAACATTTATATACCTAAAGAAGTGATCACCATGATAAGCCCAGCAACCATCTGACATCATACCATGCTATCACAATATTATTGACTATATTCCATATGCTATACATTACATCCCCATGCCTTATTTGTTTTATACCTGGAAATTTGGAGCTCTTATTCCCCTTCACCTTTTTCCCCCTTTTTAAAAATTTCAATTACAGTTGACATTCAGTATTATTTTATATTAGTTTCAGGTGTACAGCATAGTGGTTAGACATTTGTATAATTTAAGAAGTGATCCCCCTGACTAATCTAGTACCCACCTGGCACTATCCATAGTTATTACCATATTATTGGCTATACTCCCTATGCTTTACTTTACATCTCCATGACTATTTTACAACTACCAGTTTGTACTTGATCCCTTCACCTTCTTCAACCAGCCCCTCAATCCCCTCCCATCTATCCCAACAAATCTAGTACCCATGTGACACCATTCATAGTTATTACAATATTGTTGACACCTCATGTTATACCTTACATCCCCATGATTGCTATGTAACAACCGATTTGTACTTCTTAATCTCTTCCCCTTTTTTCTCACCCTCAACCCCCTCCCATCTGTCAACCTTCACTATGTTCTCTGTATCTATAGTTTTGTTTCTGTTTTGTTTGTTTATTCTGTACTTTACATTCCACATATAAGCAAAATCACATTGCTTTTTCGTTTGTTTCCATTTTCATGAAATATGCTTTTTCCATCCCTTTACTTTCTGCCTGTGTGTGTCTTTTAATATGAAGTTATTCTTTTGTAGGCGCCATATGTAAGGTTTTTGTTTTCTTATCTATTCATCCCTCCTATGTCTTTTGAGTGGAGCATTTAATCCATTTACATTGAAAATAATTGTTGATAGATATGTAGCTATTGCCATTTTATTATTCATAAATTTGATTTTTTTTCCCCTACATTTGAAAGAAGTCCCTCTAACATTCCTTGTAACGCTGGTTTGGTAGTGATGAACTCCTTTAGCTTTTTCTTGTCTGGGAAGTTCGTTATCTCTCCTTCAATTCTAAATGATAGCTTTGCTGGGTAGAGTAATCTTGGTTGTAGGTCCTTGCATTTCATCACATTGAATATTTTGAGCCAATCCTTCTGGCCTGCAAAGTTTCCATTAAGAAATCAGCTGACAATCTTATAAGATACTAGCTGCTCTTATAAGTTACTAGCTGCCTTTCTCTTTCTGCTTTTAGGATTCTCTCTTTGTCTTTAACATTTGCCATTTTACTTATAATACATCTTGATGTAGACCTGTTTGGGTTCATCTTGTTTGAACTCTCTGCACTTCTTGGACTTGTGTGTCTATTTGGTTTGCCAGTTTTGGAAAGTTTTCAGTCATTATTTCTTCAAATAGGTTCTCAATATCTTCCTTTCTCTCTTCTTCCAATACCCCTGTGATGCGAATGTTGGTATACTTGATGTTGTCCCAGAGGTCTCTTAAATCATCCTCATTTTTTAAAAATTCTTTTTTCTTTTTGCTATTCCAATTGGGTGTCTTATGCTACCTTGTCTTCCAAATTTCTGATTAAATCCTCTGCTTCATCTAGTCTGCAGGTGATTCTTTCTAGTGCATTCTTCATTTGAGTTATTGTGTTCTTCACTTCTGACTGGTTCTTTTTTATGGTTTGTATGTCCTTTTTTGTGCTCGCTACCTCTTTGTTGAAATTCTCACTAAGTTCCTTGAGCATCATTATAATCATTGGTTTGAACTGTCTTTGGTAGGTTGCTTGCCTCCATTTTGTTTAGTTCTTTTTCTGGAGTTTTCTCCTGTTCTTCCATTTGGGATGTATTTCTTTGTTTCCTCATTTTGGCTGCCTCTCTGTGTTTGTTTCCATGTATTAGGCAGATCTGCTATGTTTTCCAGTCTTGGCCATGTGGCCTTATGTAGTAGGTTCACTGTGGGCCCAGTGGTACAGTCTCCCTGGTCACCTGCTCTGGGTGTTCCAGGAGTGTCCTGTGTGGTTTGTGTGTGCCCCTCTGTTATAGTTGAGACTTGATTGCTATTGGCATGTCAGTGGGTGGGATTGACCCTAAGGCTGATTAGCTATGGGGTTTGGCCACGTCCACAGCATACAGGCTGCTGAATAGGGGGCTTATTCCACTATATGGGATTCACCTCAGTGGGCTCTGGTGCCTGTTGAGAGCGCCCTTTGGGTGTGCCACTTGTGGGGCTAGTTGGTTGGTACTCTTCTGAAGCCAGCCTCTAAGTATGTTGGTTCTGGACCCTCTTGGGAGGGACTCTGGTGCAGGCCCATGTCACCCAATATCTGTGGGGACAGAGCCCCAGAGAGCAGTTTCCAGGCTCTCAGCCTCATGTGGAAGGGTGCTGGCTCAGGTAGTAGATGGCCATCAACTGTGATTGCATGGCCATCAGCTGTGGCTAGTTGGCCGTCAGCTGTAACCAGTGAGCCATTGGCCACTAATATAACTGCTGTGGCTCTGCTAGCAGCAAAATGGGGGCTAGCAAGAAGATGGTGGCTGAGCTAGCAAGAGCGGATTGCAGAGAGGTGGGTGCCACCAGTGAGAATATAGTGATATGACTCCCCTACTTATGGCTCCGTGGGTGTTCCTTTTTGGCCTCACCATATCCTGAGTTCTTATGTGGGGAGCGGGAGCTGAGACTCTGCAGGCCGCTCTGCACGACAAATGGAGCAGTGAGCAGGGTCTCCCGCACGACAATACCTGTGACCTGGTAGGAGCTACAAAGCAATCTGTGATTGTTTGCCACCTGTGTTAAAGCTGGAGGCACATGGAAAGGCCACTCTGTGACCTAAGGATGTCTGCCACCAGCACCCGGCCTGGAGTAACTCTGCAAAAAGCCAAGGCCTGTTATCACCTGTCAGCTCCTTTAAGGTTCATCCCTTGATAAAGCCTCTTACAGTATATGAGTTGGATGAGTCAGGGTCTCAGGGAGTAATTAGAGTGGAAAGAGTTATGGTCAATAGGTTAATGTAGATTCTGGTTTGGTGTCAGTGCTGAGCCTGGAGCTACTCAGCAAAAGTCTCAGAGCACAATGAGGCCAGCTGCTGCCCACCTGAGTCCTATGAACTCTGATAGGTTTTCAAGAAAGAGTGCAATGCCTGTGGGGCTTGTTCTCTCATAGAAAGTGCTTCTGGTGTTGGGTGAGTTGGGTGTGGTGGGGTCTCAGGGAGTCAGCAGGGTGGAGCAGTGGAGTTCACCAGACCAATCAGATTCAGATTTGGCCGTCAGCATAGGGGGAAGGCTCAACACAGAAAAGATGGCACTGCTTGCTGGCTGCTTGGAAGGAGAACTTCACACAGGGAAAATTGCGACTGTTTTCCAGCCCTCAGTCTGCAGTCACACACCTTAGTCTGCCTCACGTATGTCTCTGACACCCTCCCCCACCTCTGCTGGAGCCCAAGGTGAGTGCCCGTGAGTCTGTGCGTGGGGCATTTAAGAGGAGGTCTGGGTTTCCCATAGCCTTCTGTCCCACTCAGATGATCAGAATCCCCACTGTTTTTCACAGTCAGATATTGTGGGTGCTCCTTTTCCCAGCACCAGTACTTTCAGCTGGGGAGACTGGTATTGGGCTGAGTCCCTTGCTCCTCCAGGGGGAAGATCCATGGCTGAGATATATTTCCAGGTTCTCAACAACCACACGGATGTTTGGGGCCAGCCCATTTTGCCTCTCCACCTCTCCTCCAGTCTCGACGTGGTTTCTTTATATCCTTAGTTATAAAACTTTGGTAAAGCCAGACTTAAAATGGTTCTCCAGGTTGACTGTTTTATAATTTAGTTGTAATTTTAATGTGTTCACAGGAGGAAGCAGGCAGTTTTTATCTGCTCCACCATCTTGGATCTCCTCCTGGAGAGCTTATCATTATTTTATTTATGTGTTTATTATTTGCAGGTTTCCCTTATTAGCCTATGTCCTATGAGTGGTAAATCATCATTCATCTTTGTTAATGTTTTATTTTTATTATGTTTTGCTTTACATTTTTATTAAAGTTTTACAAAATGTTTTAAAAGACAAATAAATGCATAAGCTTGGTAGCAATGAAAAAGCAGTCCCCCGGTACCCTCTTCTACATTTCTTTTTTTTTTTTTTTTTTATAGGCACTTTTAATGAGTTAAAACTGATTGCTGTGCTACTTAACTCCATGGTTCTCAAGAATGTGTTTGCACTCCTACTTCTTGGTAGTTCAGTTTTAGGAATCATTTGTGCACTTCCTACTGTGGAAGATTGCATTTACTTTTCTTTCTCCATGCCTCACAGACAAGTGCCCATCCCACAATCAAGCCTCCTAATATAGGTATGCCATTTGTTTGATTAGATTAATATTTTACTATTTTTTTTACTTTATGGTGATTATGCAAATGCTAGTCACAGATGAGTTTTCTCTGGAGTTAAAAAATCTTCCTTGTTTGTTTGCTAGTTTTCTCTATATTCATCATGAATTCAAGCCCAAATCCTTTGCCAATTGTATAAATCATCTCCTAATTTATCAGATTCATGAGTTATTCTATCAGTTTCATTTTTTCACTCCAATGAGTTTCTTTGCCCACTTAGCTTTAAGCATAGCTGTCATCCAGGGACTCTTTTTACTCTTGTAATGGAGGTTCCCTTCAAATCTTTCCAAACAATCTATTCAGTGTTTTCCTCTTTCTTGTTTTAGTCTTTTGTTTTAATGGGTCACCTTCTGCTACTTTCTTACAAACAGTACAAGGAACATAATTCTTTGCTATCCTGCATGACTAAAATATCTTTATTATATCCTCATCCTTGATTAAATGTGGATTGATTTCAAATTTTCAATTTAAAATATTTTTCTTTCAACAGTCTTAGCAAATTATTCATGAACTTGCTAGCTTTCAACATGAGTATGGAGAAATTCAAAGTCATTTTGAACCTTCATTCTTTGTTAGTGTCCCTCCCCTTTGTGTTTTCTTTTCCTGTCTAAAGGCTTATAACAGTTTCTCTTTGTCCAGAGTCTTCTGAATATTCATTATATATCTATTATGGGTGTAGATTTATTTGTATCGATTAATTTGGGAACTAGATGAAAGGAAAGGAAGAATGAAAGTAGTAGCAAGTATATTTGTACCTGAGTTGGCAAAAGGATGGTAGTTTCCGGTGTTTATATGTTTCTAATAAAGTAAGGTTTTCTACTGAGAACCACTAGAATTTTTGGAAAGTTGTTCAGGTCTGTTGTGGAGAATGGGAGAATTCTTACTAGGCAAGTTTATTGTTACCCCTAAGTAAGAAAATGGGACTCTTTGGGCCTCCATTTTAACTGAGGGTCCCAAAATTCGAGGACTTGTTGCTAGTTTGAGACCATAACAAATGGGTTGCAAGTATTTTCACATTCCACAGTGACGTGCTAGACATCTATGCAGGACATGTAAAGTAGTTGATCAAAAATCGGTTTTGAACATTTAGTCAACTACCTCCCCCTTGCCATCCTGTTTGACTTCTAAATATTTAAAGTTGAATGAACAAGAGAGAAAGAGTTTCTTTGAAGAAAGCTGATGAAGTTCTGTAGCCTTTTCTCCTCCCTTCCCCTTTTGTCCCAAAGGAAGAGAAGATCAGGTTATTGGCCTTTCACCATGAGCTTGTTGAATGGGTAGTCAAGAGGACTACTCAGAGAGTTTGGCTTATATTGCCCAGAGTTTGGGGAGATACTGTGTCAGTGTCATTCACACCTAGAAAACTTTAAAAGTGAGATATTACAGATAGCTAGCTTCTCTGACCTAGGAGTAAGTAGAGGTGGCTCTATTGGAAAACATAAACAAAAACTACATCTGCAGGCATGCAGGCCATTGGGGTCTTAGGATAAATGTTTCCTCTGAGCCAGAGTCATCTTGAAGGGACCTACCCCAAGAGGATAGCCAGCCAAGGCAAAGAACCATAGGAGTAAAAGCACAGAGGTGAAAAGAGGTTGAAATAAGAGCTCAGCCAGATGTGTATCACCTGCATAGATAAAATGTGCATTACCCTCACAGATGCGTTCCAAGATTGAAAATCAGCTTTGAACACATGTCCATCATAAAAAGCTTCAAAACCAGATTGCAACATTATTGGTAAATAGATTCCTGATCCCTATGGATTATAATCCAGTACTGTAGTTGTTTATATTGTTGCTCATATGGATATGGTTATTAGAAACTCCTTCAGGTTGGATCTTGTTTCCCTTCAATTTGATCCCCATCTTTTTAATTTTTTTCTTCTAACATATTGTACATTCTGGCATCAGACTTCTCTAGACTTCTTTTGCATTTTTCCTGCCATGGCCCTGGAATCACAGCTTCTCCAAGGGGTTCTGGTTTCCTTTACTGGAGAATGTATTGAGAAACTAAGATCTGGACACTGATAATGAGCTAGTCATTGCTTCTAAACCCTCTCAGTATTCAGACCTAGGAAATACATGTATGAACACTAAACTCGTACACATAGGCACTTATGTTTATTTATATATCTATTTGCAGATATATATTATTAATTAATTCATACTGATACCAATCTAATCTAGTACAACAGGGTTCATTCTAGCATTCCCCTTTTGCTTGTTTGTAACCTCTTCTGACAGTAACAAGCCTACTTAAAATCTTTAAGGGGCTTTTCCTTGTACTGAGAATATCATTTTCATGGGTTAGAAGCCCTGTATGATCAGTATTGCTCACTCTACTCTGAGCTCATTGTCCTCATTCCTCTGTCTTAAAAGTCCCTGTCCTGTGGCAAATTTAGTTGTTTGCTCTAAAGATGCCTTCCCTGGTTTCTTTACTTTGCTGGCTGAACTCAAATATCACCTCCTCAAAGAGGGAGGCTTTTCCTGACCATGAGCGAAGGTGGCCCTCTCCATACATCACTGTTATATCATCCTGATGATGTCATTTATTGTACTCAACAGTAACTGAAATTATCTTCTTATAGGTTCACTTGTTTGTACTTGGCCTCCTTAAGTGGAATGTCAGTGTCATGAGGGACAGGACCACTTTCTGTTTTCTTTACAGCTACATCACCAGAGCATAGCATAGCTCCTGGCACATAATACAGACAATAAGTATTTAGAGAATGATTCATAGAATGACTGACTGTCAGCAATGGGAGTCTGTTCTATCAAGATTGGACGCCATCTTACCAGAATACAAAATTATGCTATTGTGAGAATTTGGTATCTCCAGTATGGGAAAAAATAGGTGAAGTTATGTTGATCCAGAGTTCTCATTTTGCTAAATGGGTTCATTGATATGACAGTAGAGTGAAGCTTTTATGAATATTGGCAACAAAGATGCTGGGCAGAAGAGAAGGATGCACAGCATGGAGAATAACGTGGATATAAGCTTTCCAGAATTATTACACAAAGCAGTGTTCTGCTGGTGAAGGTGAGGGGGAAGAGAATGGGAATGCAGAAGGACTTAGACCTCTCTACAATTTACATATTATATGTTGAATAATTTGATTTATGGCTGAACCATAGTATAGCTGGGGAGCAAATAATGTCATTTGTAATTTCCTGGCCTCTATTAAGTTTTGGAAAGAGTAGCACTCTCTCATCTTTGCAGAGAGGCTAGATGTATGGGACTCTGTAGGAGTAAACAGTAGTTTATAGCTTCTGAATTCCTAATTAATACATAGTTTTCTTGGCAGGGCATCGTAACACATTACATGCAGAAAGCTACACTAAACTCAGTTTTTGTCTTCCTCCAAAGCCTAGGGAGATTCAACTTGTTAGAATGAATTCTTCCTGGTGGCTCCAATTGGATCAGTAAATTCACTCCCGGTCTTTTTCTGCTGTAATTAACTATGCGTTGTCTGGTCATTTCCCAAGCATGAGTTTTGAAGTCATTTGTGCTTCCATGAAGGTATAGCTGGCAGATGATTTGTGAGGTTGATAGTGAAAAAATATATAGAAATGAACAAAGACCGTGGTCACTGATCTATCCAGAGGGAAATTAAAAAGAAATTAAAAAGCAGTAAACTTAAAAGAACTGAAATGTACAGAATACCTAAAATCTAACAGAAAGTATTGAATGAGGCATCTATTTTTTTTCTCCTGAATTTGATCTCCTCCCAGTCACTAAAGTACCATTTACTTCACTAGAAGTAATTTACTAAATGTATTCTGGAGGAATCCCTCAGTCCGTGTATCACTGAAAATGAGCAATTTGTTCCTTTCTTGTAGTAATAGGCCCGACAAATTATATAGAAATAGGGAAACAAGAAATATCATTAAATATATTGAACTGGTTGAAGTCGTGGTTTTCAAACTGTGTTGCGAGGTCAGAGGCCACTTGCAGAAAGGCAAAGCAGAAGCAGCTTCAAATAGATCAGCTTCATTTCTATCTGTTTTATATATTGAGCTTCTTGTGAAATTCAATTTAAAAATAGGATTCTACTCTAATAAATTAGAAAACCATTGGTGTTATAAGGATAGAAAAAAATGGAACCTCTTTAAAATATATCATGAAGCTATGTTCGAACACTGTACAACATATCATAAACATAATATTTTAAATTTCTGTAGCTATCATTTAGGAAATATCCTCATATATCTAATTTAGTAATTTTAAAGTGAAAAGGAAGTAACCACCGTAAACAAAGCTGCAGGGAACATTGGAGCACACGTGTCTTTATGTATACATTGTTTTCAGATTTTTTTTGGGTAGATACCCAGGAGAGGGATTGCTGGCTCATATGGTAATTCTATTCGTAATTTTTTGAGGACCTTCCACACTGTCTTCCATAATGGCTGCACCAGTCTGCATTCCCACCAGCAGTGTATGAGGGTTCCTTTTTCTCCACAGCCTCTCCAACACTTGTTACTATTTGTCTTGTTGATGATAGCCATTCTGACTGGGATGAGGTGATATCTCATTGTGGTTTTTATTTGCATTTCTCTGATGATTAGTGATGTTGAGCATTTTTTCATATGTCTATTTGCCATTTGTATGTCCTCTTTGGAGAAATGTCTCTTCAGGTCCTCTGCCCATTTTTCAATTGGGTTGTTTGTTTTTTTGTTGTTGATTTGCATGAGTTCCTTGTATCTTCTGGATATTAGCCCCTTATCAGAGGCACTGTTTGCAAAAATCTTTTTCCATTCAGTTGGTGGCCTCTTTATTTTGTCAATGGTTTCTTTTGTTGTGCAGAAGCTTTTAAGTTTCATATAGTCCCATTCGTTTATTTGAGCTTTTACTTCCATTGCCTTTGGAGTCAAATTCATAAAATGCTCTTTGAATCCAAGGTCCATAAAAGTCCTTTGATAGATGAATGGATAAAGAAGTTGTGGTATATATACACAATGGAATACTATTCGGCGGTAAGAAAAGATGATATAGGAACATTTGTGACAACATGGATGGATCTTGAGAGTGTAATGCTGAGCGAAACAAGTCAGACAGAAACAGCAGAGAACCATGTGATTTCACTGATATGTGGTATATAAACCACCACCAACAAAAGAACAAGACAAATGAGAAACAGAAACTCATAGACACAGATAATAGTTTAGTGGTTGCCAGAGGGTAAGGGGGGTGGGGGGTGGGGGGTGGGAGATGAGGGTAAGGGGGATCAAATATATGGTGATGGAAGGAGAACTGACTCTGGGTGGTGAACACACAATGGGATTTATAGATGATGCAATACAGAATTGTATACCTGAAATCTATGTAATTTTACTAACAATTGTCACCCCAATAAATTTAAAAAATAAAATAAAAATAAAGAAAAGAAAAGAAAAGGAAGTAACAAAAAGGAAAAAAAGAGAGGGAGGGAGAAAAACAGACATGTTGGATTGGATTCCAGTTTCAACTTTATTTTTCGGGCAAATGATTCTTTGACAATTGACTTACAGTCCGTGGTTACATGAAAATAGATTTTAAATAGACATGTAATTATTTATTTTTATTCAGAAAGCTAACAAAACATTTCTTTGAAAAAATAAGTAAAATTTCCCCGGAAGGAGAAATCAAGGCACTCCACACATATTTGTTACATTAATAAATAATGAATAAATTTCCAGGAAAATATGTAAAACCATAAATTCATCTATTCATGCAAATATGACATGATTATTAAATGTTTGTGAAAATGTAAATTTTCACGGATTGTCAGTCATTTTTTTCACATCTTGTTTTTTCAAAAAAAAAAAAGGCTGATTTGTTTTTTGGTTTTCTCTCTCACTCTTCTTTTTTAAATTAAGGTGAAAGGCACATAACATAAAATTAACTGTTTAAAGTGAATAATTAAGTAGGATTTAGTACAGTCACAATGTTGTGTGACTCCTACCAATATCCAATTCCAAAATATTTTCATCATCCCAAAAGAAAACCTTGTACCCACTAAGCAATCTCTCCTCATTTCCCTCTCTCCTCAGCTTTGGCAACCACAAATTTGCTTTCTGACTCCATGGATTTATCGATTCTGGATATTTCATATAAATGGAATCCTGTAATATGTGACTTCTTTGCATTTCATTTAGCACTTATTTCATTTAGCATAATATTTTCTAGGTTCATTCATGTTGTATTATGTATCAGTACTTCATTCTTTTCTACGAGTTACTAAAAATTTCATCACATGTACATACCACATTGTGTTTATCCATTCATCTGTTGATGGCCATTTAGGCTATTTCTAACTTTGGCTGTTATAACTAGTGCTGCTCTGTACATTCATGTAAAATATTTTCTTGAATACGTGTTTTGACTTTTCCAGAATATGTACCTAAAATGGAATTGCTGGATCATATGGTAGTTCTATTTTTAATTTTTTGAGGAATTGCCAAAATGTTTATCACAGTGTATCACAGTGGCTGCACCATTTTACATTCCCCCCAGAAACGTATGAGGGTTCCATTTTCTCCATATCCTCACCAACACCTGTTCTTTTCCATTTGGCTGTCTATTAATCAAACATTTTTGTGATTAAATATGATTATTCGTTTCATAGGAGAATAATTTGTTCAAAAAAGAATTTCATTTTTCATATAGCTGTTTTGCTCTTTTTCCAAAATTGAATCCCTTTCTCATCTTCATTCAAAGTATATACAAAACAATAGTTTCTGGCTCTATTAAGGAATACATGTAGAACACGATGTCATTATGCTGTGGGAAACTGTTTTCTTTAAATGGAACACCAGGATTCATTAAAAGTCCAGGTAACGTTCTTAGTAGTTTTTATCACTTCCCACTCCAATCTCATCATTTCTTTTCTACTAAATACTTTTGGGGTAGAGTATCTAGCTTAGTTATAGAGGACATTAAGAGAGAATAGAAAACAGGAGCACAGTGATGAGAATT
The DNA here is from genome assembly GCF_057876585.1 of Rhinolophus sinicus. NCBI lineage: Eukaryota > Metazoa > Chordata > Mammalia > Chiroptera > Rhinolophidae > Rhinolophus > Rhinolophus sinicus. The sequence goes on from NC_142501.1 coordinate 171,141,029, forward strand.
ACAAAATACTTTTTCAAATCACAGTTTAAACAGCTATATCTGTACTACATACTGTTTCACATGTGCACACAAAATTATTTCACAATATAAGAAAATGACTCTCAGAACAATAGAAACATATGTGTTTTGGTCCATCTTTTAACATTTTACTATTTTATGTGATTTCACTGGTAATTTTGCTTTTTGTTGATATAATTTTATTTTTCTGCTCCATGGCTACTTTATCACCTACAGTCAATGGTTTAGGTGACTCTAATGTGGCCATATAATAGTTTAATGCGTTTCTGTTCAAGCAGCGATCAGTCACACGCCACCTGCCAAGCATTGTAACCGATCGCCAAGTAGACAATTTTGACAGGCTGTTCCCCAGAGATTCCTGTGCTGTGTTTTCTAACAGGCAGTCACCCAGCAGGATCACAGTCTAGGAATGTAAACCCAAAAGCAAGAATGAAAAAAAAAAAAGGGAAATAAAGGATGAAAGTGACTAAGCACAGGATAAAATCTTTAAAAATTAGAAGTAATAATTGATAGATTATAAAAACATTAACATAGGAGAGAAACAGATTATAAAGTGTTTGGTCACAGAACGAGAAATTTAAAAGACTGCACAGCATGATAAATATAATAAATTAAATACAGGAAAGCAGAAATTCAGAAAATGACAAAGGAGAAAACAGAGTGTTTGGCAATTTTTACCAAATATGCTGGAAGAATAGAGGATATAAAGCTTAATGTAGCAGAAATAAGCAAGGAAACACAAGTTGCACACAAACAAAGCAATAATTCCCCAAAGCTGTAGTTTATTGGTAGAACACATAGCTTCCCTGTATGAAGCTTGGGGTTTTAGTCTCATCATCATCTGTTTATGTGCACTTGTAAGACTTCAATCCATATTTGTGGGTTCTGTAAGAAAGAAAGGAATACTACAGAAGAGCTTTATATGTAAAACATGTAAATATTTATTTTTTTCTTCTATATTTATTTTTTGTTCTATAACCTGTGAAAACATGTTAATTTGTATTTATTGGTATTTCTTAAGTGTGTCCTTCCTCTAAGATAGAATAATGAGACTTTACTGTATGATGTACTTACCAGTAAGTAACACCAGGTAAGCCATGTGAATATACACACCAGGTAAACCATGTGAATATAATCCAAGGAAAAGTTGTTTTTTTAAAGACTCCTGTTAGGAGTTGTAGGCTGGACTTCAGAAGCATAATTTGGGCCCGCAAAGGTTCGTTTCTACTTGCCTCTGAATGGTGTGGCAGGCGGGAGGACCACAGACGCACTCTGTTTCCTCCTGTCACGCTGAACAGATTGAAGAACCCAGAAGCAAAGCAACAAGGGCTGTTTCTTTGAATCCTGTTCAAGAGGAAGACAAAGGTGCCGTTGTGCTTGCTTCTGCCCAAGGGAGAGGAGTCTTGTGGGCACCGGATCTGTTACTGAAAACCTGCCTGGACAGAAAGCATATTTGAGACCAGGCTCTGGGTAATTGGAGATTCAAGCTTTTGTGATGCTAGAACCTACAGCGGACAACGCTGATTTGATTGGTAAATATCTATTTGCACTCTCTAAACTGTGCACTAAACTATCTTCTTTTGGTGAAGACACTGGAGTTGGCTTTTTGGCAGAAAACTATTGTAGTGTTATACTTGTTTGCCTAATTTTTATGAGTTACAGACTAGAACGAGATCAAGTCACAAAGACAGAAAATTCACCAATATAGGGGAAAAAATGACTGAATAGTTCTTTGAAGAGAGGATGGAAAAATATTGGAAAGTTGTACTAAAGTGGGGGGGGTGGTTAATGCATAAGAATCAAAGGAAGTTTGCATAAGGAACCCTAAATAGCTATTAAGAGCACTTCTTTGGAAAAAGAATGTTATAAAAATTTTAAAGAGTGTATCTTTTCATTGTAGAAATTTCACCATTAATTCTTTAGAATTTAAATATACCCTTGTATTTACATACTACATGGATTCTTTCTTTATGAACCAGTTTAAATAAAACCTGTCCACAATGATGTCACAACACATTTATCTATGCACACAAAGTAAATTTTATCCTATTATAGCGCTTAATAGAGGCCTTCAAAATAAGGTATTTCTGACATCAATAAATTTAAGGCATAGCAGAACTAAGCATAGATAGAACAGAGTCAGACATCGTTAACTAAAGGATTATGTTTGCCTAGTCAGCCCAAAGGACACCAGTTTTGTGATTGCAAACATGCGTTTGGGCCATGAGTTGAAATATCTGTCTTAAGGTCAACAGAAAAATGTTGATAATTATTGAGGAAACACTATGGAGTGAACAGGTTAGAGTACTAGACAGAATACATGTTTGATAACAAATTCAAATAATATACAGGTATAACTACAGTGAAGTTCTTGCTAATCACCAATACCTTCTTCCTTAGCCATTGAAGACACCTTAGCTCAACTGAGGAAACAGTTCTCTAAGGATCCTTTAGTTGTTTCATCTTCTGCTTCTTCATTTCATGATCATTTATATTCTACAGAGGATTTTGCTGAAACATGTCAGACTTATTTCTTTTTATCAGAATTAATGATAACATTTCAAAACTTTTCAGCAATTGAGAAAACATGGACCTTTAGCAAGACCAGCGTGTGTTTGAAAGTTAGTTCTCTGCCCATAGACAAGTGACATAACCTCTCTAACCCTTGGGCTACTCAGCAAAATAGGATGATCTTACCATTAAGAATCAACTGAGGATGTGAGACACTTTGCTCAAGATCTGGTGCAGAGTAGGAACTTTTCTCCCTCCAATTATTCTAGGTTCAATCTCAAAATTGCAATGCTTTTCTTTTGCAAACAGATATTACTAATTTAATTTTTATTTCTCTATTTCTTTAATACATTGTTGACACAAATATTTATGCCAAAAAAAGGAATTCTGGCAGTAAGTTTCTGTTAAGTGTGTACACACAGCCAACATGTCCTGTGTATATATTTGTCTTATAGAATGCCTTCTACTGTACCTCAGTAGGGGTTTCATCAGTACACCTCACTTATGTAGGAAATAAAATCTAGGATGAGTTGTGCTTGAACATACTATTATTAAAAATATCCTTCACTAACATATTTAGTGTGTCTTCACTATCTCAGAGGCAGCTGAGTTCAAAAACCTGTTCCTTTGCTAAATTCTAAATGATGAATATTTCATTGTTTAACTATTTTAAAACTACTACGCATGTATTCACAAGTATATCCTATGTATCACCTGGAGTTTCACTATCTCTTGAAATCTATTAAGATAAATTTGAACCCCATTCTTTGTCCATGTATCATTTGTTCAGATGTATGAAATATTTATGTAAGAATATTTGCTAAGATTTAAGAAAATTTAAATGGTCAGTTGTGGTTCTGGTCTCCTACTTGCACACATGCTATGTCAACCTTTCATGAATCTCAAGTTTATATATTAATCTCTGCTAAAATCACATCATTCATACCTGAAGTAAATTTTCAACACTTTGGTGAGAGTGATGGACTTGAGGGAGATTTACACTGAATCAACACCAACAACTTCCAGTTAGACATTGACAACGTTCTTTAAAGTCCTTTTGCCTCCCATGCAGCTTGGGGTTTCTCATTGGCAGTTTATTCCATATAGCACCCATACTTAAACAGCCTCACTCACTCTTTCTCATTCCTATGCCATTTTCTCTGCTCTTTTGTGTTTTTTCAGTCCCTCAATTTTTTTTCCACTAAAGGAGCCCTTTCATACCATACATTATAGCATTATCTAAAGCCCTAAGTCAGCAAAAGTAATTAAATTCCCTTAGACAGTATTCTTTTAGCTTTCTTTGCTAAAAGGTGTAGTTGAACCAGTTTGGTCTTATTATGATTTAGTGCCCTCCAAATGTGCCACCAAATTCCCCCTTTAGGATAGGGTGCCACTAAATTCCCCCTTTAGGATAGAAGGACGTCTTCGCTTGCTGCTAGAAATGTTGTCTCTGTGAGCCAGGAACTGGCCCCGGTCAAGGGAGTCTCCTTGACTGGGGTCACGAAGGAGCAACTCCCAGCTAATGACGGGTCTGTGTGGACGAGGTGGAAAGATTGTGGCCCCTCAGTTAAAGTCAGGAGACTTGGACAGGACCTCTCGCCGGAGTGCAACTTGTGACACTAGCTGACAAGCTGCTGTCTTAGTTGTGGCGGTGTTGTAGCTCAACCTCTCCCTCTGCTCAATCCTGCTTTCCACCTTTCCTCTCAACAATTATTAACACAGAGACAATTCTCTAAGACATTTCCTGAATGAAAATTTTATGTCAGAGTCTGCTTGTCAGCCAACCCAAACTACAAGTCTTTAATTAAGAATATGTAATAAGGACAATAAATATATTTGAGAGAAATGGAGAAAATGTGAGTGTGGGGAGACCTAGGAAAGGATTTAGGATAAAAGAAGTGTGAAGAGAACTAACTATGAGTTTGAACACGTAGAAAGAAAATTTTAGTTGCAACACCTTGGCAGTATCTTCCTGGTAGTAAGAGGAAGCTGCAATTGATGGAGATGAAATAGCAAGAAAGGAAATGATTCGAATAGAAAAGTTTTCCTTATACTACAGGAATGTTTCTCTATAGCAGTCAAATGGCTTAGTGGGACTTAAATTTCCTTTGTGCTTCCAGCAGTTTTGAAGTACACAATATTATACTTCCATGAGACATGATTTTTGGTTTGTTGGTTAGAAGTCTAACGATTCTTACTTCTCACCTAAGTGTAGAAGTAGAAGATAAATGCCTGGTTATTAAAATTAGGAATACTTTAACAACCTATTTGAAAAATGATTCCCAAAAGACATTAGCTGTGAAAACCATTGAAAGACATTTCCTTGCTTTTGGTCATGGTAGGTTCACATCTGGCATTTGGCCAATCATTCATTAAATATTAATCAGCATTATTTATGCAATTTCAATGCTCTTTTACTCTTTTAATGGGGGAAGCCTGAAGGAAGGGATCTTCAAAGGATAGCTAGGTTCTTTTTCACTGATCTGCAGATTGCTTATATAATTTAAATAAACCTTTTTCTCATTTCTCTTTACCTTAAGCCTGAACTAGAATCTGAACAACTCCAAAAAGTAAAATAACAGATCTTTACTTCTCAGCGTGCAATTTCCTTCCAAATAAATGAAAGTTATTCAATTAATTGTTATTAATATAAAAAAGAAACAACTACATTATTTAGCATTCCCTGAATATATGTTTTCAGTTTTTAAAAACATAGAATTATATATATATAATAATTTTCAAATAACATGTTCTAATTTTGAGAAGTTTTGTATACAAATACAGCTCTTAAATGTGCCAAGAGTTTAAAAAACGTTCAGAGAAAATGGAAAGATATGGAAATATTAAGTTTTGCAATAGTAACATGAATCAATGAAGCCATATAATTCTTTTTTCAATACACATTTGAGCCTCTGTGATATGCCAAGCATTGTGTACAAAGGATTTCGGAAGTAAACGTGACCTCTTGCCTACTCAGCAGGAGTTCACCTTCTACTGAAGACACCAATGGGAAGTTAGCAATTGTAATATAGTGAGAACTGTGCTGGACCTATGCAAGAGAGTAAATACAGAGAAGAAAAGGCCTAAGATATTCTGAGGAATGGATCGTGATCAAAGAATCCTTGCTCATAGAGTCTAGAAGAATGAGTTAGTCAGGTACAGGTATGATGTGAAATGAGGGAGAAAGACCTGAGTAGGAAGAAGGAAGAAGATTTTCAAAGCTGGAAGGGATCCTGGCACTTTCTGAGAATGGCAATTGCATGACATCCTTGGACAAAAGGGTGTGTGTGTGCGGGGGGAGGAGCAGGCAGCAGATGAGGCTGAATATGCACCCATAGGAAATTAATGAAGGGTCTTATATGTTCTGGTAAAAATTTTAACTTTATCTTGAAATCCATGGAGTCCCAATGAAAGATGTTCTAAGAATCTTCCTCAAGAAAGACAGAAGTAGCTAGGGCTTTGAGAGCTTGACAGCCATGGGGCCAACTAGGGGACTGTGCTGCTAATTCTTCCCAGTGGCCCTGGTTTTGAACAACACAGAAGAGCAGACCTCCTTAGGCAGCCTACACCAGAGGGTCTCACGTGACAATCACCTGGATATGTGCTTGAACTGGTATAAACAGGTCTCTGGGTATGATTAGTTTTAAAAATCTCTTTAGGTCACTGTAATGGACAGTCAAGATTGGAGCTGCTAACTTTTCCTACATCATGGGAGGTAGTACATAAGAATATTGTGAGGTTTAAAAATGATAGAAGAAAATTGAATTGTGATATTCAGGTATTTGCGATGTACATAGTGCCCCAGAGTCTAACACTTAGTAGGTGTTAAATAGGGGTTGTAATAAAGGAATGCATTTTAAAGGAGGTTTATGAGCTAAAGTAGAACTATCGGATAATGTCAGTTTTGAGGGCTATCATTCCACCAGGACACTTGACACGCACCGTTCTTCAAATATTTACACATATAAATAGATATGTGACGGCATTTTTACATACAAGATCTGACAATTAAGTTCACGAACTTGTTGCAACGATGTTGTTATGCTTTTCTTGATCTCAGAGGGATTATCCATTATGAATTTGTTCCAACTGGACAAACAGTTAAGCATGTTTACTATCTGGAAGTGCTGAAAAGGCTATGTGAAAAAGACGACCTGAACTTTTCGTTAACAATTCATGGCTCTTGCATCACAACAATGCACCAAATCACACGGCACTGTCTGTGAGGGAGCTTTTAGCCAGTAAACAAATAACTGTATTGGAACACCCTCCCTACTCACCTGATTTGGCCCCCAATGACTTCTTTCTTTACCCAAAGATAAAGGAAATATTGAAAGGAAGACATTTTGATGACACGAAGGACACCAAGAGTAATACGACAACAGCTCTGATGGCCATTCCAGAAAAAGAGTTCCAAAATTGCTCTGAAGGGTGGACTAGGCGCTGGCATCAGTGCATAGCTTCCCAAGGGGAGTACTTTGAAGGTGACTGTAGTAATATTTAGCAATGAGAAATGTAGCACTTTTTCTAGGATGAGTTCGCAAACTTAATTGTCTGACCTTGTATATGTAACTTTGTTATCTAGAATAATGTCTCCCAAACTATTCACATGGAAACATCCTACCCATTCTTCAAAGCTGCTTTGCTGGGTTTTTCACAATATCACCTTCTAGTCCAGGAAACAATAGATTGTACCTTTCACTAGACCTCTCTAGAAGTTTATTACTCTGATAATAAAAGAGTTTATTACACAGTTTTATTAACCACGTTGTATATGTTGTCCTTGCTGGACTGTGCACTCCACACAGAGAAAGTCACCACAAATGCCCTGTAGTGCCTAACCGGAAATGTTTGTTACATAGATTTGAATATGGAAAGAGTAAAAAGAAAGTCAAACTCATGGGTTATACAGGCAAAGATGTGTATCAGGACAGGTGGGTGAGCAGAAAGCAGAGAGGATGAAAGTCATTCTGAGAAGTATTTTGCTTCACTGAGAGAACAGACAGAAAGAAACTTGGAAGAAAAAGAACAATTGATTGTTATGCAATATTGACAGGAAATCCTAGCATATTTCTGTCCATGGTGGATTTGGACTGTTGCTGTATTAGGTGGGGAAGAATAGACGGCCCCACAATGTTGGTTTTCATTTGTATCAAGACTGTGGGGAGTATGTGAGTGAACAGGTTCTCAGGGAAATTCCCAAAGCTATTTATAATCTAAACAATTACTCCGTGGACCTAAGACTGGTTCAACTACTACTATCCATGATTTTGTGGCCTCTGCAGAGTAACAAGATTTTTAAATTGATTGGTTGATTGATTGATATGAGACTTTTGGGAGCAGAGACAGACAAAGAAAAACTGGGAAAAAAAACTTTTTGTACCACTTTAGATAGGAAAAATAAAATGGAAATAAAAGCAAAATTCAAACCACTATGTGTGGTAGGTATACCCTTATATTTACGTGCCTCAAAGCGTACATTCAGACTCAGTCTCTAATCATATCCATGGTAACGGGAAACATTATGTCACATCTACATCTATTGTTGTAGATAATTTGGATAGACTTGTATTAGGCATTCTTTCTTTGATTTTCTTTATAATTTATTTCTGGGACTACAACCATCAAACCAAATCTACTGTTTACTCTTCCTTAATATATGTTGTGGTTATGTGGGGAAAGAAATTATAATATTCTATCTGCATTAGAATATCAGCATGTCTACCATTTGATTATTTATTTTAAAAATAATGCAAAATCTGAACCGTAGGCTGTTTGTAATGTACTAGAGATTAATAAGCCTCTGGATTATTACAATATTTGCTAAGATATCAAAGACATATAAACCAGATGTTTGAGATTTAAAATATACAAACATAACATCTAAGATATAATCAAATCTAAGTCTTCAGATTTCATTTTCCACAAAGTTACTATGAAAGACCTTATTAAGGATTAAGTAAAACTGAATAAATGACCAACTTCTTATTTTATGCCTCTTTCCTGCTGACCTGATTTTAAAATGAAGTTCAGATGTCAAAGCCACTGTTTGTAGATAAAATAAGGAATTTGATTTGATTCTGCCATTGATACACTGTGCAACCATGGAGTAACCCGTTAACCTTTTTGAAATTGTCATTCACGGTGTCAAAAAGGACTTTATTACGAGGTTAATAAGATCATGTCTGCAGAGTATTTTAAGCTCTTTTATTTTCAGAATGATAAGCAAATGTGAGGTTTTATTATCATTATCATTGCCTTGAAAAGGAATTTGGCTTTCATAACTCAGTGGGATAAAAGAAGATAAGAACCTGGCTGCTGTTGTTCAAATAAATGTCAGGGTTAAAAATTCAAGGAAAAGTGAAAAAAAAAAAAAGGAGAAAAAATATGTTTCATTAATACAGCAGTGATGACAACCAGCTCAACCAAGATTTAATCCTAAATAAACTATCAGGACAAAACATACATTTGCGCTCTCTCTCTCTCTCTCTCTCTCTCTCACACACACACACACACACACACACACACACACACAGAAACACATTTAATCTTTTACATTTACTCCTCTGTTATTAACTCTTTCTCTATACTTAATTCAAAAGGTTAGTAAAAGCACTCTAAATATATTTCTGACTGCTTTTCTTAATGCATGTATTAATGGAATTTCCCCACATTTAATGTTGCACATAAATTGCTGTTAGATTAGCCCCAAACACAGCTATTTGGTCCAAAAAAGTAATATCTAAAATTTCCCATTTGAAATGAATGGTAATATTGAGAGGAAAATCTAACATTCTGTGGTTTTTGGTACTCCTATTATAGTGAAATCAAAAGTGACACAATTTTTACATAGTTTAATATTTGCATTTTTTAAGCTCAACTGAGAGCAGAAAGAAAAATCTGACATATGCATTTAATACTGTTCATTGAAATGTAAATCATACATGTAGAAATAAATGGAAAAACAGCAGAAAAAATAAAAATGCATTACTGCTATACAGTCATTTGTCTTCTGATAGCATGAATAAAGCTTAAGTCAGATACAATTAAACGTACTAAAGCTTTAACAGTGACTTTTGAACTGCTTGAATTAACAAAATCAATCCTCATAAATTAAGCTATCAGTGATCTATGATACAATTAAGTTCCATAATCAAAAAAATGCTACAGTGCATGCAGTGTCACTTGTGCTATTTCTAACACTGAATTTTAACTACTGCTGGCTAACTCTTTCTGCAGGGTTGTGTAAAACTCCATCTGGCACACTAGACATTAACATTATGATACACTGTTTCTTTTCCATTCTTCAATTTAGGCTGACATCTGGTGGTCTAGGAAAACGACAAGTAATGCTTCTGAATGTAAACCAATTCACAAATGTGGCTTTTTCCGTCTTTCCTTTGTCTTTCTGAAGTGCTTGAAATTGCGACCAAACCAGTTAATTACATGGACATTCACATAGAATAACAATTTAAATGGCAGAACAATCGGGGTGAAGAAAATGACCTTCATGTGATGAATCATATACATGTAAGTATATCGAACTCTGTAGTGACTAAAAAACATCAATAGAAAGCACCATATATTGGCCAATTAGACCCACTCAAAAAGGGTACTATTTAATGGCACCACACTGGGGATCATAATGGGAATGTGCTACTGCGAGATTTCCTTCTTTCTTTCTCTTTGTCAGGATAGTTGGAGGGAAGGAAATGAGGAGAATGAGGGGGAGGGGAGAGAGAGCTACTGTGTATAGTAAGAAACTGATGTTTAAACAGGCATAAGGTAGTGTTCCAAAGCATTTATCTTTTATTTTTTCTTTGGGAGGAAGGGGGAACTTCCAGCAGACAGTGGCAGTCCAGATGGCAAAACACATTGGGCCCAAAGCAGGAGCAATTCAATTCTCCCCATGGCTAGGCTAAAAAAAAAAAAAAAAAAAGAAAAGAAAAAAAAACAACAGAACCCCCTCCAATTAATTTACTGTGCTATGTTCCACTAATTACCAAATCGTGGAGTAACAGTATGATACACTGTCAGCCCTATGACTTTCAAACCATTTGTACAATTTACCACCATGGAAAAAAAAAAAATGCACCCTGATTTTTCTCACATTCAGCACTCAGCTAGCTATGTCATTCATAGTGTTTGGACCATGAAAAATTTTAACATAGAGGCGTTTTTTTTGCTCAGATTTTGATTACTATCTTTCTGTGTGTGTGTCTGTTGCAGTGATTGTAAATAGAACAGGAAATAAATGTAATGCTTGATTGACTTTGTTCTATTCATATTTATAAAGGGTTCTAGATTGACAGACTTCTGGGCAAAGCTCCCTGTTATTAAAAAATACATATATATGTATAAAAAATATATAATGTGTATATATTTAATATATATAATATATTAATATTACATGTATATAATATTAAATAATGTATAAATAATGTATATATATTTATAAATAATGTATATATATATTTAATATATATAATATATATTTAATATATATTAAAACAAAATGTAAAAACAAACAATAAAAGACATTAACCTTGTCCAAGAAAGACATTGTGAATTTTTTTGGTTTGGCCTCTGTGTCCACTTAACTTTGTGACTTTGAAAAGGTTATTGGAAGGAGTGCCAATTATATTGGTGCTTTTGAAATATGGCCAGGTCCTCTAGGAGGTAGCCTCAAGCTGCCAATACCTAATCTCATAAAGGTCACTGAGAAGTTCAAATAAAATTACTTTTCGTTACTATAAAACTCACCTGAGTTGAAATGAGTAAGCAAAAGATAAAATGTTTCCATATGCTTTTACCAGTCCTTTCTCCCCTTTTTAGAGTACAAACTTTAGTTCTAATCAGTCGCCATAAAATCTCTCAAGAAAGGATTTTATTTTCTTTTAATACACTTGTATCTATGACATAAATTTTTAAATGAGAATGGATGAGAATTTTTCTGTAAGAATAATGTCTATAATAAGCCGTCAACAGGAAAGGTAAATCATTCTAGTAGATTTTATGTGACTATTTATTTTTTAGTGGTTAGTGGAGAGAAAAACAGATTGTAATTTTAGGAGTACTCAAAGAGCCTTTGAATCTCTTACAAATACCTTACATTGATTGCTAATAAATTAGATCTCAAAATTAGACATTGGTTCTTTCTGCTTTGACTTTGTGGCCTCCCTACATGTAAATACTTTCCAAGAAATCACTTTCAGAATTATGTCTCATTTTTCATTACTATTTTTAAAATATATTTTTGTTAGTTTCATGTGTACAAAACAACTCAATTATTAGTCATTTACAGCCCTCACAAAGTGATAACTCCCCCAAGTCTACTACCCCTCTGATATTGTACATGGCTATTACAATACTATATAATTATTAATATTGACTATATTCCCTATGCTGTACTTTACATCCCATGAATGTGTATATATATATATATATATATATATATATATATATATATATATATGCATATGTATGTATATGTATGTATATATATTTGACATTCAATATTATTTTTTATTAGTTTCAGAGATACAGCGCAGTGATTAGGCATTTATATAATCTATGAAGTGATCCCCCTGATACTCAGTACCCATCTCATTTTTGTCAGCCTAATTTTCATTAGGAAAAAAAATGTTTTCATACACGTGACTTTAATTTCTTCTAGATACTCTAGTCCAGGTAAGTAAAACTATTTCTTTGCAAATATAATATTGTGTTTTTTATCTTCTTCAAAGACTTTTCTGCATATTAGGCAGAATCCCAAATAAGTCGCTCATGTAAGCGCTTGTGTAAATCCTCTAATCTATGACCTTCATTGCCCATTAACCCACATGAAGCTTCCTCATTAGTTCTACCAACCCCACTCCCCACTGCCACCTCTTCCTTCCTCCCTTCCTCCCTTCCTCCCTCCCTCCCTTCCTCCTCTCTCTTTCCCTCCTTCTCTTCTTCTCTCCCTCACTCTTCCCTCCCTCTCTTACTCTTCCCTCCCTCCCTCCCTTCCTTCTTTATCAAGAAAAATATTGCTTACCTAGTATGTATAGATGTAAGCTATTTACATAGAATAGAAATATTGTTACCATGTAATTTTGTAATATTGTCCCAAGCTTTTAAAAATATAGAGCACTCCAGAAGGAAGCAGAGTTCTATAAAATGTTGAGGAGAAGAGCCAAGAATGGATATTTCCCTTCCTAGTGAGTAGAGCTAGATTGTGTTAGATAAAGAGATTCTTTAATGAATGCTATTTTAAAAAAAATATTTTAATTAAAATATAGCTAACATACAGCATATCAGTTTCAGGTGTACATCATAATCATTCAACAGTACCCACCTGGCACTATACATAGTTACTACCATACTATTGATTATATTCCTTATACTTTACTTACATTCCCATGACTATTTTATAACTACCAATTTGTACTTCTAAATCCCTTCACTTTTTTCACCCTGCCCCCAGGCCCCTTCCCATTTATCACCCCAATAGATATAGTAACCATCTGACACCATACATAGTTATTGACTATATACCCTACATCCCCATGACTACTGTGTAACAACCAGTTTGTACTTCTTAATCCTTTCTCTTTTGTCACCCACCCTCAACCCCTCTTCCGTCTGGCAGCCATCAACATGTTCTCTGTATCTGTGAGTTTGTTTCCATTTTGTTTGTTTATTTTGTTCTTTAGATTGCACTTATAAGTGAAATGATATATTTGTTTCGTTATCTGACTTACTACACTCAGTCCAATACCGTCAAGGTCCATCCGTGTTGTTGCAGATGGCAAAATTTCATTCTTTTTCACAACTGAGTAATATTCCATTGTATATATGTACCACCTCTTCCTCATCCATTCATCCATTTAGGGACACCAAGGTTGCCTTCATATCTTGGCTACTGTAAATAATGCTGCAATGAACGTATGAATGAACACATCCCTTCGAAGTAGTGTTTTGGGTTTCTTTGTATGAATACTCAGAAGTGGGATTACTACTGTGTTTCCCAAAAATAAGACCGGGTCTTATACCATATTTCCGGAAAATAAGATCGGGTCTTATATTAATTTTTGCTCCAAAAAACGCATTAGGGAGTATTTTCAGTGGATGTCTTATTTTTTCATGTACAACAATCTACATTTATTCAAATACAGTCATGTCATCTTCTTCTGGAACATTGTCATAATGTACTAAATGTGTCCGTCTGGCTGACGATCTTAACTGGGGCTTATTTTCAGGGTAGGTCTCATATTTGGGGAAAAACGGTAGGTCCATTTTTTTGTCTCTTGTTAGTCTTTGATTTAAAGTCTACATTTTTTTTGATATAAATATTGCTACTTCAGCTGTTTGTTTCCATTTTCATGAAGCATATTTTTCTATCCCTTTACTTTCAGTCTGTGTGTCTTTCCATTTGAAGTTAGTCTCTTGTAGGCAGCATATGTAAGGGTCTTGTTTTTTTTTATCCATTCAGCCCCCCATCCATCTTTTGATTGGAACATTTAATCCATTTACATTGAAAGTAATTGTTAGGTATGTAGTTACTGCCATTTTATTATTCATATTTTTGATTTTTTTTTTTTTTTGGTCTTAAAAAAGTCCCTCTAAGACTTCTTGTAATATTTGTTTGGTGGTGATTAACTTCTTTAGCTTTTTATTATCTGGGAAGCTCTTTATTTATCCTTCAATTCTCATTCTCAATGATAGCTTTGCTGGGTAGAGTAATCTTGGTTGTAGGTCCTAGCTTTTCATCATTTTGAATATTTCCTACTATCCCTTCTGGTCTGCAAAGTTTTGGTTGAGAAATCAGCTGATAGTCTTATGTGAGCTCCCTTGTAGGTAACTAACTGCTTTTCTCTTGCTGCTTTTAAGATTCTCTCTTTATCTTTAACCTTTGACATTTTAATTATGATGTGCCTTGGTGTTAGCCTGTTTGGATTCATCTTGTTTGGGGCTTTCTGTACTTCCTGGGCTTGTATATATATTTCCTTTGCCAGGTTAGGGAAGTTTTCAGTCATTATTTCTTCAAAAGAGGTTTGCAATTCCTTGCTCCCTCTCTTTTCTTTTTGGCACTCCTATAATGCAAGTATTGGTATGCTTCATGTTATCCCAGAGGCCCATTAAACTATCCTCATTTTTGGGGGATTATTTTTGCCTTTGATTTGGTGTTTTCTGCTACATTATTCTCTAAATCACTGATTCAACCCTCTGCTTCATCTAATCTACTATTGATTCCCTGTACTGTATTGTTCATTTCAGTTATTGTATTCTGTATTATAGGTAGTTCTTTTTTTATGTTTTCTATCTCCATTTTTATGTTTCCTGTCTCTTTGTTGAAGTTCTCCCTGAGATCATTGAGCATCTTTATGTCCAGTATTTGGAACTCTGCATCTGGTAGTTTGCTTGCCTCTATTTTGTTTAGTTCTTTTTCTGGAGCTTTGTTCTGTTTTTTTATTTGGAACATGTTTCTTTGTCTTCCCATTTGGCTGCCTCTCTGTGTTTGTTTCTATGTACTAACTAGGGATGCTATGTCTCCCAGTCTTAGTAGAGTGGCCTTATTGTTGTAGGTGTGCTGTGGGGCTTAGTGGTGCAGTCTTCCTTGTTACCTTAGCCGTGCACTCCAGGTGTGTCCTTTGTGTGTGTTGTATGTACCCTCCTGTTGTAGTTGAGCCTTGGTTGCCGTTGCACACCAGTCGGTGGGATTGATCTTCAGGCTCACTGGTTTTGAAGATTGGCTGTGACTACAGTGGTGGAGTTGTGGTGCAGGGGCTGACCCTATAAAGCAGGATCTGCCTCAGCAGGGTTCTGGTGCTTGCTCAATCTGCCACTTGGTTTTGTCATCCTGGGAGGTGGCTGGGTAATGCTCCAGCTAAGTTCAAAGCTTGCCACTGGGTGCCAGCCCCAGGGATACCTGGGAGGAAACTTGTTTCAGGTCAAGTTCAGCCACAGCCTGTGTCCCACCCGGGGCCACCTAGCAGGAGCTACAAATCAATCTGCAGATAGTAGCCACCTGTGCCATGCTTGGAAGTGCTTTGAGTGGCTAGGCTGCAAACTAAGGCCAGCTGCCACTAGTACTGGGCTTAGGGCTGCTCACCCAGAGGTATGGGGCATGCTCAAGTCAGATGCTGCTTGTTTGGATTCTGTGAACATTTGAGAAGCCCTAGGAGAGTCTGCAGCATGAGCTAAGGCAGGCAGTTTGCAGGAAAAAGCCGCTGGAACTAGCTTGGGTGTACCCAAAAGTTGGGTGGGGCGGGCTCTCAAATCACCAGGGCATGGCTAATGAACAGCATTAGTTATCTTAATGGAGACTCAGTTAAGCAGCTACCTGCGTCTGCATACTGGGAACACGGAGAGCTCAACAGGGAAACGATGGCCTCTGCCAGCTCCTCCGTCTGGGAGAAAGCTGCCCCTCCAGAATTCGTCCTGAAGTCAGATAACATAGTTCTGTTCAATATGTCCCTGTCGCCTCTCCAACTGCTGCCCCAGCACTGGAGCTCAGAGGCAGTGATTCTGTCGGTAAGTCTATACATGGTCCTTTGAAGAGGAGTGTCTGGGACTCCAGCCACCCACCATCTCACTCAGTCACAATCTCCGCTGGTTTTCACAACCAGAAATTAGGGGACTTTTCTCCCTGGCACTAGAACTCTGGGCTCAGGAGGAACTGGGGCCCCTTGCTCTTCTGGGGGGACCTCCACAGCGAAGATAATCCTCCCGACTTTTAATGGTCACACGTGTGTGTGGGACTAGCCTGTTCTGCGTCTCTGCCCCTCCTACCAGTGTTGAGG
The DNA here is from genome assembly GCF_057876585.1 of Rhinolophus sinicus. NCBI lineage: Eukaryota > Metazoa > Chordata > Mammalia > Chiroptera > Rhinolophidae > Rhinolophus > Rhinolophus sinicus. The sequence goes on from NC_142501.1 coordinate 171,157,345, forward strand.
TGGTTTCTTCAGTATGTCTGTAGTTGTGAGGCTTTGGTTCAGCAATATTTTAGGTGATTCTCAATGATGGTTGTTTGGTAGTTTAGTTATAATTTTGATGTGGCTGTGAGAGAAGGTAAGCACAGCATTTACCTATTCTGCCATTTTGACTGGAACTCTAATTGGTGCTATTTTGTTGTGATACTTTGGTAATACCATTCTAGAATCTATTTCTTAGAACTACACAGATTCATTTTGTTAACTTATAAATAGATACTACTATAATAAAATACATGGTAGGCAAAACTTAAGGATCAAATAATATGCTGTTGTGTTTATGTATATGAATGATATTTTTCCCAATATAAATTATTTTTCTCAAACTGTATGAAGCATGATTTAGATGTTGCCAGTTGGATTACTGGAAGAGAGAGTCACTGAATCCAGTGTGAGCTTTATTTTTGCACATTGTTCCTTCAAATTCTTGTGAGATTTTAAGGACAAATATAACAGTTATTTCAATAAATCTGTTATTGAAATGGCTTCATTGCTTCTCTACTGTAAGATACAGAAATATTGGTGATACTAGAGGTATATTATTTTACTGTAGATAAAAAAGAGAACTAGTGATGTGGTACATGTTTTTAAAAAGTAGGTTTATTGTGGATAACGTATTTTAAATTTAGTTTTATGCAAAAATACAGAGACTATGTTTAAACATTAACAAGAATCTATAATTTATATACTTATTAATGTTTGAATGTCATTATTTTAAAATAACAGTCACTGCTTCATTTGTTAATTAAACTTGACCCTTTAACAAATGAAATTCACTCTGATATTAATTAATTGGTATTAGGGGTCCATTCCAGAAACTTAGAGCATTTTCTGTAACTCGAGCAGCTGGACCTATGATATGCTTCCATGTTTAAGATACAGGGACACTGGTTTTGGGTCAGGGCTGCTGTGTCAGTCTGTCTGAATGCTATACAAACAAGGTGGCTCATCTTAGCAAGCAGATAACATTTTCAGATGGCTAGCTTGAGTAGACAGTGAGATTAGGTTCTTCTCTTGTCAGGCAGCCAAGAATTCCTGGGATGGTCCATTATTTTTGTTTGGAAAAAGCAATAGCTGGATAAAGGCAGCTGTCATGGCTGCTGAAATGTCCTTAGTACAGAGCGGGAGATTACTCTTTGTTGAGAGGCTGGGTTTTTGCTGTTATTGTTGTTTCTTTCTTTTTTTTTTTTCAACCTGCATAGTCACAGTAATGATTAAAATGGTTGGCATTTGTTTACCTCCTTTGAGAGCCAGTGTTTTCCTGCCCAGCTGTCTGTAGTTCCAGAAACCATTATGCATGATGTTATGGAAGCCAAGTAGCAGTTTCCTCGATTCATTCCTGAAAGCCTTTCCTTCTATCCTCTTTCTTTCCTAGAGGTCCACATGACCTCATGGTGGGAGCCAGAACCCAGAAAATGTGTCAGCTAAAGGTCGATTGAGGTTTCCCAAATGCAGCCATTGAGTAGATGTGATTAAATCTGCCTTTGACATAAGTGGTATAGTTTGAAAAACATCTTTTCCCTTTCTCCCATATGTAACCTGGAGGTTTTATCATTAGAATCATTATTTGGTTAAAGGTATTATCTTGGCTAAAACAAATTATTCACCTATCACTATGCTAGGCACTGGAGATGAAAGACAACTAAGGAATTGCCGAATCATACCTATATGATGAGATAATACCTCAGTAGAAATGCACAAAAGACTGAGAAATAGACAGGAATGATTCTGCTTAGGCAAGAGAAGGGAGTCGGTGAAACTAGGACTCGAGGAATGAGTGTATTTAGTAGGTAGGCAGAGCACCATGATGTTTCAAAAAAAAAGAGAAAGAAAGAAAGAAAGAAAGAAAGAAAGAAAGAAAGAAAGAAAGAAAGAAAGAAAGAAAGAAAGCACAACCTGTGAATATAATGGGAAATAAGACAAGTGTAGAAGGCAAAACACAAACCTGGACGGTGTGTATGGTGTGTATGATTGCATAAACGTTTAGTTGTGTCCTATGGTTTTCAGAAACTGCTGAGAGATTCTAAGTAAGTGAATAGTGTGATCACATTTCCAGCAACATGGAAGATAAATCTGAATACTGAACACTGAGAAGGCAGTTAAGACATTGATTCAAAGAATTTGTTGTGATGGAGAAAAGCCAATGAGAGTGGGGAAGAGCCACACATGAAAAGGTTTTAGGGAGAAATATACATGTTTAGGGGCAGCTATTTCCTTTTGAAGAATACCAGGGAACATAGTATGAGGGATTTATGCTTTGGATAGTTACCTATCAAAATGCAAAAATCAAAGAAATATAGCACCTGGATAGGTAAGTTCAAGGGACAAGATAGGGATCTAGGACTTGTTCAAGGAAGAGAATGGACACCTGGCTTAAGTCTGTAGGGATAGAACCATAAAAGGGCATCAAATTCAGAAGAGAATTCTGCAATGTGCAGGGAAATCCAAGTGTGCAAAGCATCTGCTCCCCAGTTGCTCACTTACACTTCTGTGCTAAGAATTTCTCTAATAATAGCAGCTAATGTTTCTATTATTTAATGTCTAATTATTGACTCCTTCAGCTCATGATTTACTTTACTGTGGTCCTTTTACAATTTGAGACTATGAAAATGACTCTTCTCAAGACCATTTCCACCCCTTCTCAAAAAAAAAAAAAAAAAGTTTAGTGTGTACCATGGTTCTGGGAGTTTATAAAAACAGCATCAATATTCTTAAGAAATTTTTCCATGAAAATTTAACCAATGAATAATTTTAAGCATTATTTTCTATCAAAATTATACAGATATATTATCGATGAGAACACAAAATGCACATGAAATATAGGATTTGGAATCAATTTATTATGAAGGGTCAATTCTCAAGGTTATGTGTTTATTCCTCTCCGCTGCAGGAAACATTTCAGAGAAGCATTTCAAATAATTCCAATTAAGATGTTTTCTAGCTGAAAATAACCTACATTAGGTTTCTAGCTGAAAATAAAAATATTTAAATATGTTTATGTTTAATCGAATCAAAAGGGTGAAATTGGTGAGAGTGAAATAATATTCTATTTTGTCTTATTCCAGTACCTCTAATGGGACTCAGCAAATAATGCCCTGTAATCTTTCTCATAACTGAAAGTACCCATGTGGTGTTGGTAGGGAAAGAGAAAAGATGACCTTCTGATTAAGGTTGAAATGGTTGGGGCATTGTGGTGAAAGCTTTCTCTCTTTAGTGCAGGGTGGTTATCTCAGCCCACAATATCCTACTATTTGAAGTTTTATTTATTTTAAACTAAGAATATACTTTTCTTAATATAATACTTGATTTCCATTTCAGCAATGCTATCACACTGTAACATCGTAACAGTCCTGACAGTATTTGCACATAATGAGATGGAAAGCTTCGTTTCATTCTCCAAACCATGCTTCCAGCTCAGGACCTCATTAATTCTTGTCTTACTTCCTACAGTAACCTCCTGACTGGTCTCTTTGCCTTTAATCTCTCCTGACTTGAATCCATCATTCTGCCTGATTAATCTTCCTTTAGTACCATTCTATTTTTTCTACTACCATTCTCAAAAAGCCTCAATAACTCTCAAGAATATATATATTCTTTAGACCAATTATTTGTAGCACTTTGGCGGTTCCTACACACACAAATATCTGTCAATCTGATGAAAGTTGTGGACCATCTCATAATAAAATTGTAATTGTGTTTACATTTACACCAAAGTTCTATAAAATGTCAAGCTAATTCCTGAAATACCTAGGAATAAGAATCCCTGTCTCTCATTCACTCAACAAATATTAGTCAGCATTTACTGTATGTCAGTCACTCTAGGTGCTGAGGATAAACTAGTAAAGAAAACAGATACAAATTCCTACCCTTATTTGGCTTATATTCTAGTGTGGGAAGGTAAACAATAAAGAAGATAAATAAGTAATATGCATACAGTATGTGAGACAGTAATGGGTGCTCATAGAAATAAAAAATCAGAGAACTGACAAATGAAATGATAAGGGCAGTTGAGAAAGTAAATAGGTCAACCAGGGAAGCCCATGTTGAGAAACAGGTTTTGAGCAAATACCTGAAGAAAGTGAGTGAACTAGCCACATGACTATTTGGGACTAGTCAGTCATTGGAATTGGCAACCGCACAGGTCCTGAGATGAACATCTTTGGAAAGTCTGAAGAATAAAAAAAAAGCCATCAGAATTGTAGTGTAGAGAATGAAGAGGTGAGTATCTACAAATGAAGTCAGAGAGCAACGTGTAACCTGTATGTAGGGCCTTATAAATCATAGTAAGTACTGTGGTATTTATTCTGAGAGAGATGTCAGCCTACAAGGTATATTCAAATCTCTCCACAGTCTGGTTTTTAACCAACTTTTTGTCTTATTTGTGACTATTCTTCAAATCATATAACAAAATTTATTGAATCCTCACAATGTAAAATGTAACCACTTGCATATACATACATACGTACACACATACATACATGTATATGCATATATATATATATATATATATATATATATATATATATTTTAAGTGACTATGTAGATATGTATACAAAAATATTTTCCTGACATTTATAATTAGTAATTAGATCATGTAAAGTAAAATTTCAAAGTTTAGCACATTATCAAAGTAATATTTGATCTTTATGGCTTAAAATTACACACAAGTTTAAGAAAATATTTGTCACACTATTACCAAGGAAGAAAGAAATCATATCAGATACCTTATATCACAGTAACTACTGAAGAAAAGATGTTCCTTATTCAAAATATTTATTTTTAGCAATTAATCCAACCACATAGTGTTATAAGGCCATCAAATAAAGATTTCAGACTTCTTTAAGTATTTATTGATCATCTACTATGTTCCAGGCATCTTGCTAGGAACTGGAGATACAATGATATGTCAATTAGATTTTGCTGCATAATAAATGACTCAAAAACTTAGTGGTGTAAAACAACAAAACTTCTTTTTCTCTCATGATTCTGTGGATCCACTGGACAGTTCTTTTGGTCTGAATCAGCTTAGGAGACCGCTGTGGTCAGGTGGTATCTCAGATGGGTCTGTTTGTTCTAAGATGACTTCATGAACATGTCGGGCCCTGGAAGTGTGTTGGCCTCTGGGATTGCAGCTGAGATGGGTCTTCTCAGCTCTATGTGGTGACTTATCCTCCAGGAGGCTAGACTGGACTTCTTTACAGGGTGCAGTCACAGTGATCCCAGGTGCAGCAAAGAGGGCAAATGACACAGGACTAGTGCTTTCCGAGCCTCTGCTTAACTAACTGCTAATGTATTGGCCAAAGTCAGTATCAGAAGGATCTAAGGATATGAGAAGGCAGGGAGAAGTAAGGGACAAATTGGGGGACATGACTGCAACAGTCTACCATAAATGGTGTGCATCGTTGATAGTGACAATTATAATAGATTCTCTCACTTACAGTAGTAGCAACAAGACATTTAATATGGCAACATATATTAGTGGCATTTTGAAGAAAAGCCAAAATGCAAATCAAACCTAATAAAACAACTTTTTATTTTTTTTTGAAGAAAGTTATCCTTCAGAGGAACATACTACTAAGAATAGCTTTTATTTGTTGACCACCAGGTGCTTGACATACATTTTCTAATTAAATATTTATAGAAAATTTACCGGGTAGTAATTATGACTCCTTTTATATAGAAAATAATTTGAGGGTAACAAGAGTTAAGTTAGTTCTTTAAGTCACCCAGTCTATGGCATTTTTATGACAGCCCCGACAAACTAATACACACTTAAAAAATAGTATTTTGTCAAAGTTCATTCATCCCCCACTAGTGATTTACAGTGACCCCAGATACGCATTTGACATACTCAGCTCCAATCATCTCCCACTCATAGGTCTCAGCTAAAAGAGACCTTTTAAAGAAGCCAGTGTTTTACCATTGAGGAATATCATACCAGCAAAGCTGAGTGGTTTTCCTAATATCCTACAGCCAGACAGATTTCTGTATGAATTACTACTGGTCTGGGGAACTGTCCAAGCCATGACCCTAGTGGGCATTCTGTGGCAGAGTGAGTCCACAGGCCCTCACTGCTTTATAAGTATTCTTTACAAGCAACATATGTGGAATGAAGATGAATTCAAATGTACCTGCAATCATTTTATATTTTTAATATCCTCAGTGTGAGGTAATTCAAAGGTGGGATTTCATTCTCTTGATGAATCCTGCAATAATCTCTCCTATAGTGCATTTTGTACCAATACCTTTTGTTTGAAACAATTTAAATCTGGTATTTTAAATTTCTATTACAGTTGGAAAACTTTTTTGTAAAACATTCAAATGTTTTCAAAATGAACTGCAGCTTATTTTTTCACAATTTTTCCTGATTTATATTTTGATCTGAAAATAATAGACAGTATAAATTATTTTCAGCCCTAAAATGAAATATTTTTTAGCTATATTTCATACACAGATTATTATGAACAAACTGTTTTTATTGATATTAAATGAGAGTAGAAATCATTATCTGTTTTAGAAACAAGTTTTAAAAAAATCATTCCTTCTATTTCAATATACCACTAGTGATTAAGCATGTAAATAGAACCTATATCGTATATTTATTATTAGAATTATAGATTTTGCCTATATTACTGTTAGCACATTAATAATAACATCTATTTATGAGAAAATACTCATCTGTCTCTGATTATATGTTTCAAAAGTGTATTGTTTCTTATTTTAACCTTTAGAATAGCCCCTAATCTCTGTTTAAACTGACTTTGTCCTGATCACTCTTTAGGGTTACTTACAATAAAAATTAGTTTTTGCCATTCATCTCTTATCTTACCGAAAAGGCAGTCCTCACTGTTTAAAATATATTTAAATGTATTTTATTCTCATTGTTGTATTTCTAAAGATACCATTGAAAATCAAAATGTTTCTAATCTGTCACATGTTTAAGTTTAATAGTGACCTTACTAAAATGTACATACTTATATGGGAGATTAATTTTATTAGCCAGTGGACATGTGTTATTGCTGTACTTGTTACAAATTAATATCTCTTTAGAGCAATAATTTGTATTCATTTAACTCAACTATTATGAGTTCCAATGTTGCATATTGATTTTGAGGGAAGAATATTTTATCCAGGTTTATCTTTAGGATACATTTCTTCTTTTCCATTTAGAGAAAGCTTTGATTGTAGCCAAGTTCCTTTGCTAAGGAGAGTAAATTATAAATTTATGGCTTACCAACTAGAAAAAAATGAAGTGTGTGTGCTAAGGAAAGGAAACGTTTTCAACCATTCAAGTGATAAAAAAAATGAGTGGGTTGACTCAAATTTAGCAGCCAGAAGCTGAAGGTGAAGACTTGTTCCATAGGCTTTCCCAACATCTTTTTTCTCTTCTTCTGGTAAGAGCAGCCAAGATTCACTTCAGGGTCTTGGCACAATTGTATTGTTTTATGGGTTCTACGGTCTTAGTAAGACTTTAAATGAAGCCAAAGCATGGAAACTTAACACAAACAGATGAATCAGATTATTTGTTAAATATCTCCAGCCATTAAATATTGAGAGGAAAGCTTCAAGAACAGATAGGAAAAATTAATCTATTATCTAGACGCTGTGAGCAGAAGTAAACAGTAGTAGTGGTGTTATAGACTGGATGTTTGTGTGCCCCCAGAATCCATATATTGAAACCTAATCTCCAGTGTGATAGTATTAGGAAGTGGATCTGTGGGATGTGATTAGGTCATAAGAGTGGAGCCTTTATGAATGGGATTTGTGCCCTTACAAAAGATTCCCCCAAGAGATCCCTTGCCCATTTTGCCATGTGAGAACACAGTGAGAAGATGGCTGCATATAAACCAGAAGGTGAACCCTCACTAGACACTGCATTTCCTGGCACCCTGATCTTGCACTTCCCAGCCTCCAGATCTGTGATAAATACACGTTTGTTGTTTAAGTCACCCAGTTGATGGTATTTTCTCGTTTGTTTTAGTAGCATGAACAGACTATACAGGTGGGTTAATTATAATGTTACAATTCATTGCGTGCCTGGTTAGAGTATTATGGATTACGTTGTACTACAATATGAACTTCATGTTGTTTCTTCTCAAGGGAGTAAAGACTTTCTTGAATTATCAGGAAATGAAGCCTCAAATTAAGAGGTGAAAGTTTGGAAGCCCCTCTGGTACTGTGCCACCAGTATTAATTATGTCATCCTGAGCCCATCCTCTCACCTGCAGCTCTATACAAGTGATAGAGAAATGCTCAGGTGTTAGGGGACAGAGTGGTTGGTGTAGGGACAAAGACAGAGCTAGGGGGAGAGTATGATCAAGTTTATGGAAGATAGCTGTTTGAAAGCTGTTGTTAATGAACTATGGTAGGAAACAATCTGAAGCTTTCAGAAACAATTGGTGCTGTTGATCAAAATCTATAGAATTCTGGTTCTAAAGTTACCCAATACCTTCACTATTTATCTACCAAGAAGAAGTTTATTGTAAAAATAGATCTGCCTGAATGCAAAGGCCATGATTTTTTCCATTTCATATGGCTATTTGGTAAAATTGATTTAATTAAAAAAATTAAAAACCACTTCTGACTGTAGAAGCTTACTTAACTTGAACATTGTAATTTACTTTTAAAGAAGTATGAACATCACTAATAATAAGTATTATGATAACTAACTACTATGTACCACCAAATTTCATAGGAAACCAAAATAAGCTAGACAATAAAAAAAAAAAAAAGGATATAAAACCGAGAATCTTTAATCTTAATAAAGCATGGAACTTCCAATAATATTCTGGATGTGGGTGGTCAGCTGTGGTTCCCCAGAGCACTTCTTGGATATTTGAAATGAGATTAAAAAGCAGTTACATTGTCTCTACAAAGCTAACTGGAAAAGGGCCTGTAAAGCTGACCATTAGCAAAATTTTCACTGGCAGTAAGACTTGTCTGCTTCTTCTTTCTGAAAGTAGAATACTGCAGAGCATGCCTCCCTGTAGAAATCCCTCCTAGAGAATTGACTGTCCCAAGAGAAAGCCTCACTCTATTCCAGAAACTTCAGCTCTGTATAAATATTTAAGTGGAAGATTTACAACTGTGTTTTTGTTTCTCAGACCCACATAGCAGTCATACTTCCCTTTACTCAGTGTGCTTAAAATTTTGCCAGAGTTTATGGTTCATTGCAAATAGCATGGACAGCCTGTTAGTAGGACCTGATCATGCCTCAGTTATGCACCCTCTGCTAGTAGGTTTTACACATTGTTTCAGATTTGGCTTTCAGCCTTCCTGACATCTTCACAAAAAATGTGAATACCTATAGTTATATCTGTAGTTTTCTTTTTTATGCTTTTTCATCTGATACTAAGCTGTCATCCCTTGAGTTCCTATTCCCTCTATGTGCTACTACATGGCTCCAATGTATTTTGTTATATTCATCAGAACTGAGACTCCCTCTGAATGGTTCTTCCTCCGATCCAACTGTTTCATACTCCCTGTTGCATTTCCTCATCTCAAGACAGTTTTACATCTTGCCACACCACCTTTCCATCTGGTAAATGGCCCTTTAGGTTGTTTTTTATTTTTCTTCTCACTTATCAAGAATGGCAAGTTCCTTTGTCCTAGAGATTTTGTTTATTTTTCTATGTATTTCCCACATGTAATAAAATCATTACGTGTCTCTTCAACATTAATTTTTGGCAGACAAAATATTTTTTTCGAGGAAACAAACATGAAACCTGAATAGGTTGGTTGTCTGTTAAAGGGGCTAGGATGGTAAGAAATAAACCCGCTGATGACCATCAGTGTTACTGCCCACTACACTCTGATTTGTTGACTATTAACGTGGCTAAGTCAGTATATTTCTGTAAAATACACTCCATTACTCTCAGAAAATTTCATCTAATATTGAAAAATTAACCACAGCTATAACTAACAAGGACTCCTACCAAACACCATTAAGAAAATATGCAAGTCAAGTGAAAATGAAAAATAAATTAATTAAAATACAGGAAATGGATTGTCAAATAATTTCCACTGATCATCCAGACTGCTAGATGCTAGACATTAAGTTGTTGTGGATGTTTTTCCCCCTAAAAGGGATATAGAGAGAATGTTTTGGAATTAATGTCTCTGTTCATCAGGCCATTCATTCTAGCCACAGTAATGGAGAAGTGTTGGTTACCTTATTAAGGGCAATGTGAATAACAGACTTGGTTTCCACTTCTCTGTCATTTCCTGATTTTAACTTTAATCACATCATCTAACTTTCCCACTCACGATTTCTTCATATTTAAAAAGAAAAAAATGGGACTATTTGCTATTCTAGTTATGAAATTCTGTGGTGACATGACTTCACCACATTTCTCCTTTTCTATATTTTCTCCCTTGCCTCTTATTCTCTAAAAATCTCCAGTTTCTTTCCAACTTATTAATTAGTTTTGCAACTATTCTTCAAATTCATAAGCTTATAATTTTAAATTAAGAATAGTGCATCACTGTGTGTACCCCTTATGTGCAGAGGAAACCCACTTTCAGTAGGGGTGCCAGTTATTACTGCCTAGTTCATAAGAAGGTAATAATAGGTGATCCTCACATAGTTGACCTGCTCATTTTATATATTTAGAAAGTGAGGGTCAAATAGATAAATAAAGTGATCAAAAATTTTAACTGGTAGCAGCATAAGGAATAGATTCCCTGACCCTTTATATACATTTATTAGATTTTTTTTTTGTTATACATTTCCCTCCTTTTATAATACCCTTCAATCTGTTAATGTCATTTTTTTTTGTTTTGCCTTATTCTGTTTTAATGTATACTTTACTCTCAGACTAATGGACAATTTGTTGTAAACTGTGACCCTAAATAATTTTCCTGCAAGATTTAGGGGATATTTCATTTGTCTTTCCTCCACAATGTACAGCTCCACAATTGTCTCTATTGAACTATTTTCTATATCTGATTATTTCATTTTTCAAACATTGTTTCTTCCAGTTTTTTTGACCTTACTTAGTCATTCTGGGCCCCACTTTCCTCTTTGCAAAATAAGCAACTTTGGGTGGATTAATTCCTGAGGCACTTTTTACCTCCAAAAAATCATTTTCCATGTTGTCACTAAATCAGTCTTTGGCTCCTTAATGCCGTTTCAAGTTTAAAGAATATGTTTGTATTTTATAATCTAGACACTTGATGAGAAGATATACCAACACCAGATCCCATATCAACTCTTTCAGGATACCATTTGTCACATTCTCCTGAGTTGACACTAATGCATTGATCACTTCCTTATTACCCATTTATTTTTTTTTTCCAAGGGTTTTCAGTTTGGGGACTATTTGTTGATGTCTTATAAAATTTCTGGAGTAGATTTTTTTTTATTTTTGAATTTTTATTTTTAAAAATCTTGCTTCTTCAGGTTGTGGGGGGTATACAAGTTCATTTTACGTATTATTTTCCAAGACTTTAAAAAGATGGAAATGTTAGGTCAGTTCAATTCAGATTAATATTCTATTCTAGGAATATGAAATTTATGTAGTATTCATGACTGAGAGACAAATGGACTACAATTATTGCCAGATTTACAAAGCTCAATTAATATCTTAAAGTAATTTAGCTTTATTTTGTCTTCTACAACTTTAATGGAACTAGCTAAACTAAATATTTAAGCTTTAGTATTTTTTAACAAATTAGTATAAATTTTTAGGTGTAGAATATAACATTATTACTTTCCAGTAACTTCATTCAGCCTTGCTATAAACTACAATATCAAATGCGTCCACAATTCTTTCTAGATATTCACTTAATTAATTCAAATCTATTTTGCTTTCTGTAAAAGGCCTTAGAATATAATGTGCTGTTCTGCTTCCAGGATTTTGTTTCTATTGTCTCTAGAGACTATGATCTTAACTTTGCCAGCAGAGGGCACATACACATATCCTTCTTTGTCTTCTAATCTACAAAAAGGAAATTAAAAGAAAAGCTACATTGAGGTTTTATAATATATCACCTTATTTGAACTATGTCTGATTAAAAGATGAAAACAACAGTTTAAGACTTTTCTCTTAAAAGTCTAATGCCTGAATTAAACCCAAGGCACTTAGGTACTACTGTCACTGACCCGGAACTTGGAGATAATTTATCTATTTTTGCTCTGCAAAATTTGGGAATGTTACCACTCATTTTTTTTTTCTGATTATATTTTGGTATGGCCTTTCTGCTTTTGGTATTCAATTCTGGACCTAGAATTATGAAAGAAGTGTCAAATTATATTTATTTATATATTTATTTAGTAGAATTATCAAAAATTCAAATAACTAGTAGTCTGTATTTTAGCATAAAGTTAATAAAAACACATAAGCAGAATACTGAATTTAATTGGACAGTTATAAAATGTTTTTGCGAGAAGAACATTTAAAAAAATAAGCTGGAGTGAAGTAATACAAATTAGTCTTTTGACCGTTTTGATTAATAGCTTAAGAACAGACATGAATATTTTAATCTTCTGGCTGCTTCCAATGAACTGATGGGATGGTAGAATTTTTTACACTGTCAGCTAAATGAGCATAGAGGAGCGTCTGTAATTTCAATATTATGCTTATGCATCATGTAATTATATAATTGCAGATATGTTGTGCCTGCACACATAAAAAGCTTATGCTTTTAAAATGGAAAAATAATGTTGAAAAGCAGAAGTCATAGGCTTATGTGCTGATATCTATCTCCAGCAGCATATATTTTAAGTATTTTGTATGTGTCACTGTACAGACTGACGTGCACCAAAACTAACCCAAAGAACTCACAAATGGAAGTTCAAATGCTACATCACTAAACTATTGTCTGTGTCTATGAGTTTCTGTTTCTCATTTGTTTGTCTTGTTCTTTTGTTGTTTTTGGTTTATATACCACATATCAGTAAAATCACATGGTTCTCTGCTTTTTCTGTCTGACTTATTTCGCTCAGCATTACACTCTCAAGATCCATCCATGTTGTCACAAATGTTCCTATATCATGTTTTCTTACCGCCGAATAGTATTGCATTGTGTATATATATACCACCACCAATAAATTAAAAAAAAAAAAAAAAAACTGCATCAGCTTTTAAAAAGTCCTAGTGCATTAGGTCAAAATCATTGATAATCTTTATTGGCTATTTCAAATTTTAGTATACGGGGAACAGAGCCACCCTGATATTTGTTATAGAGATGTATAAATCAGAATACTTTGGACTTAAAAAAAAATAAGTTATTTGAATCTTAAGTACAGAAAAACAGTAAAAATAATGTAAATGAAGAGTTTGGTTCAAGGCTTAGATCATATTTTTAAAGTACACTAACAAAAGAGAATTAAAAGTGATATAGTAGGAGGAGAAACAAGGTCCCAGACAAAAGAAGCAACAGCACTCAGAATATGAGACTATTTCCGTTCATAAGAAGTTATTTTTTTCCAAATAAAGCATTGTCCAGTAAAACCCAATCACCATTACAACCCCAAATTTAAAGCCACTGGGATTGCCATTAATGATACCAAACATTTTGTGAGGTCTAAAAATCTTAAGCAGTTAAAAAGTTTGATAGCTCTAAAATTTACATATTTATGTGTGACTTTAGTTATTATCTATGTATATAATTATAAGAAATATTTATTATTGATTTTTAAAATGACCTAGTATCCTGCAGCCTATATTTTAATATTTTTGTTTCTCTTTTTTGATAAAATAGAATCTTAAAAACAGTGAATCTGTATGACATCTAGGAACTGCAATGTTGACTAAAAAAGAGAGAGAGAGAGAAACTGTAAAAGTACGGAATAATCAGGAAGGTTGAGTACTTCACAAAGAAACAGATTGTACACACTACGAGCACATATGTCATGCATTGTTTCCTAGTTAGCTGACAAACGTCATGCTCAAAACAATGCTTCTCTGGTACTATAGCTTTCTTTTTTCTCTTTGTCCTCCTCCTCCTCCTCCTCCTCCTCCTCCTCCTCCTCCTCCTCCTCCTCCTCCTCCTCCTCTTCTTCCTCCTTCTTCTTTCTTTATTCTTTCTCCATTTGCTAAACAGGATTACAGTATCATAACTTGTTGAACTTACAGCTAATTCATTAGGTATATTTCATTTTACTCTAAAACCTCACCTGTATCATTGAATATTAACATAATTCTGTGGCATGCACTGAGCAACAAGGCCTAAAAGAAGTGGTATAGTATCAGGACTCAGGGATCCTAATTCTTTAAAATTTATATTATGGAGTTGGACAAAACAATCAGCCATTTTAAAGTCTCTGTATACTTCATTTCATAAAGAAAAGAACAATAGCAAAACCTGGTTCATATTTCCACAACTTAGTTCAATTGGTTGTATAATATAAATTGAAAAAACATATATACTACTCTGGCTTATACGGACGTTTTCAAATGTACAGCAATTGACTTCCCCTTTAGTAATAAGGAAGTAGAAAGAAACCTGCGGTTCCTTAAGGTACGTACTTACTGGGGTTTTCCACTATCTGATTCATCCTGAAATAAATAAAGAGAAATACTTGATTACTGCACCAATTAAATGAACAACTTTATCATTTTAACCATTAAATTTATTTTTCAATTATTACTGTCCATGTTTTCCATTTGACCTCTCAGCTTTTGTGAATCAACAACCTGAAATGGATAAATCAAGTCAATTAATACCTTCGGCTGAAAACAAAATAAAACAAAACTTTCTTTAGTTACATAGGTAGTATTTCAATTATTTGTATTATTTGGGAGTATTGCTCATCTTTGAAGAAAGTGGATAATGAGGACATATATTTATTTCTGTCCTGTTACAAATCTGCCTTGGTGCAAACTAAACCTGTTGTACTGAAATGGTTATTTGGTAGCCTCTATGGGAATTATTAAACAGTATAATATTTATGTTATAATTACAATGTGATAAAAAATGTTTATAACAGATAACCTGAATAAATGAGATCAGCTTTTTACTTCCCTTCCTAAACAATGGTTAAATGAGAAAAATGTGGGTGAGAATGTGTTTGTGATAAATAAGTAAATAAATATTGAATTTCAGCCCTTAATGTACTCCATTTAGTGACTTCCAGAGTACACTGAATACACACGAAAGAGGAAGTGCTGCTGCATCCATTGGCTAGAATTGTTTTTTGTTTTGGTTTTTAAACTAATTTATAAGAGTTAGAGAAATGAAACTAGCTGAAAGCAGAGGAAGGCATAGTGATGGTACCCAGGTACGGGTGAACTTTCTGATGGCCACTGAAAGGTTGCAGGGCCATGAAAGTCAGCTGTTTAAAAGATAGAGAGAGTGTATCTTGGGTTGACAAAAGGGTGTTGTTAGTAGTGACATGAGAGGTGTGATGATAAAATCTAATTAACTAGGTGGTTTCTCGAAGGTTGGAAACAAAGAGAA
Source organism: Rhinolophus sinicus (assembly GCF_057876585.1). Lineage (NCBI taxonomy): Eukaryota > Metazoa > Chordata > Mammalia > Chiroptera > Rhinolophidae > Rhinolophus > Rhinolophus sinicus. The sequence continues at coordinate 171,172,783 of NC_142501.1, forward strand.
TATCATATCTATTCAGTAACTAAAATGTGGTAACACCAAATTAGATGCTTAGTCAATATAGCCACCTCTGCATGTGGTAAGTGCTCATACCTCAGAGAAGTAGTTAATTATCTGTCCTCAATTTACCAGCCTCCACTTGAAACCTAACTTTAGCCATGTATTTAATGCCATATTAAGCAAGATGTAGGTTTTCTCCCTCTTTAGGAAACAGAATCAATCTATTTCTCCCCAAGAGGATGACATTTAATCACCCCTGTGTTATAAGGCTTATAATTGGGATTATGATTATCAATTCTCATTTGCCTTGCAGGCTTTATGCTTTCAAAGCCTTTATAGCAAATCTCAAACTCATGTAGAAAGGTCCACTGATCACCAGTTCTGTCGCACCCTTTATCAAGTGAATCCTGAAGAAATTTTTAATATTTCATATAGAAAATAATGGTCTAAAATTGTTTATATTCCATACAGAGTAGATATAGACAATGCACAAACACATTTCAACTATTAAGTATACATTTGAGTCAAACATAAATTTCATATCTAAAAATAACACTTTAACCAAGATTATTGGTTGTTTTTATATCCTCCTGATTAATTTAAATTTTTAAAACTGATGGAAATTATTTAAAATAATTCATGTATACTTTCTTTAAAGGAAACTCGAGAACTTTGTAGGTAATAAAATAATGTCAGTATTCTAAGGTCCTTATTTACTGAATCACTATTAAAAGAATAATGTATCAAATGAAGCATAGAGGACAATATATTATAAAATCTAATCAGTGAAAACGTTTTCTTGGAAATGTCTAGATATCTTTTTAGTATTTTTCTAATGTAACATTTCCATGAATATTTATTTTCTCACTTACAGGGCACTCTACTAGTGAATTTAGGCATTTGGGAGTATTAATATCTCAATATTAAGCTTTTCCTTTTTTCTAAGCATTGTGCTAAGTGTTTTACTTATATCTCATTTTTTTCTAAAATAATCCCACAAGTATTATTATTACCTCTATTTATTGATACGGTAATTGCGACACAGAGAAGTTAACTAATTTACCCAAAGTTACACAGCTTATAAGTGATTTACCCAAATTTAGACATGAGTATAAATCCAGAGGTTTTACTCTTTTTAGTTTTAAAAATGAATCTATTCTCTTATCTATCCAGATTCAGTAGAAAAGAATTTACCTATTCCTGCTTTATAAAAAACTATTTAGAGTTATAACAAACCAAAATGAAACCAAACTCAAACAAACACAAAACCTAAAACATATTCAGTGCTGGTATAATTTAAGTTTTTGTTATTTGTTCATTAGCAATTGATTTTAAAAGTAATTTAGTTGTTCTAAAAGCAAAACACAACACGCACATTCCATGTTATTTGGGTAATGTAATATAGAACAAAAATCTACATTAGCAAGAACCAGGACCAGCTACATTCATAGCGGATCCCAGTGCAAAATGAAAATATGGACTTGTTAAAAAATTATTAAGAATAATTTTCAGATAGAGATAGCTGAGTATTAAACCAAATGAAACTGCACAGGTCACATGCCCATGAAGCCAGCCCTGGCAAGAAACCAGCATTGAGCATGGAAGACCTTCTATTGCGTTACTTACCTTCAAACTTCCTTCCAATGGCAGAGTGACTTGTGAGCCAAAAAAGATTCCTGGTAGACACAGAGGCCATGAGGAAAGACTTTTAAGGTTTTGCCACTCCAAGTAACCTCCTTCATTTTGTTAGTTTCTTTTATGTTGGTTCAAAAATATTTTTCTTGAAAATAGGGATTTCAAAGGGCCATGTGACTAGTATAGACACTAAATCTTGTTTCTTGTGCTAACCCTTAATGCCCCCATACAATTAAGTTGGTGTCTAATGCCACAATTGGAATGTTGCACATTTGAGATGGTCAGAATTTTGCAAAGCTTCAAGGACTGTGACATGATAAGCAGAGCAAATGTGTGCTCACTTTCCTGTTGCAGGGCAGTTTTATGGGTAACATATACAAATTCCCCAATTAAAATAGATAAGATGGCATTTGTGGCATCATGCCCTGCAAGAAAGACTAAACTAAATGAATTCTGAGATCCCCAGTAGTCATAAGATTCTGTGCCTCAAAAAGAGTAGAATGTTAACGGTCTGAGATGAGAACTGAGACTAGTCCTCCTGTGACTAAAAGATGTTGAGCACGTGGTGATGTATTTGATTTTAGAGTTTGTGTGGGCAGATGGATTATTCCTCACTTTCCTCCAAATTAGGGAGAGAAGATGGAGATAAAAATATCACAGCTATGGTGACACAGCCAAAGTCCTAACTGTGCTTTGACCTGCTGCCTGTACTCCCCTCCCTCAGTTAAATCAACACCACTCCCAATCACACTAAGAACAGGTGAATAAATGCTGCTTTCCCCAAGAGGACAGCTTTAGGGAAAGCAGCAGGAAAAGATCTTGTGCTTCCTGCAGAGTTGCTGATCCGAACAAGAGAAACTAGACAGAGCTGAGTAAGCATTCATTTTCCCTGGAAGAGTAAAGGAAACTGGTTGGGAGAAGAGTAGAAATTACATTCTAATTATTCTAAGAGGGCAGAGTTCCCATCTTGTTAGTTCACAGAAATGCTGGAAACCCCACAAGAACATCCCCTTTCCCTGTTTAACCCTGCTATACTAACGTTTGAATAATACATTTTTCATTGGAATTAGGATAATCCTCATGGACCTAAATCCACAGCTACTTGGCACCAACAAGCAGTACTGAGTGCTGCCTCCATACGTGTGTTAGATATAGGAGATGGCATGACATGGGAGACAGAGTGCAAGCTTTGGAATTAGATGAACCTCAGTCTGCATCCTCACTCTGCCATTGATCGGTTGCATGCTATTTTGCATTTTATGTTATATGTCCTCTCTAGGTCTTAGTGTGTTTATCTTTAGTAATAGGATAACATTTTATTGTACAAGGTAAATGTGAAAAGTATAGGTTTTTCAATACCTCTCCTTTCCTAACTCTCAGTGTAGGTTACCCAGTTTGCAAAATTCAGCTCCTAGTCTTCCTACTGAGATTACTCTTTAAATTTATCACAAATGTATTTCCAAGATTAATGGTGAAATTTTCAATGTCATAAATTGTCAAGAAAATTAAGAAAGAAAAATACTACATCACTTGAACCATCCATGACTTATTCACTTTTTAGGTAGATGACAAGATTTTCAACTGAAAGTAGATTATGAACTTTTTCTGAATAGGGCCAAATAACAAATATTTCAAGCTTTGCCAGCCATATGGTCACTGTCAAAACTATTTAACTCCACCATTTTAGTTAAAAAACTATAATGCATTTCTCTGATGATTAGTGGTGTTGGTTACTAACAATTGTCACCCCAATAAACTTGAATTAAAAAGAAAAACTATGATGCATAAATAAATGGACACTTCTGTGTTCCAAGGAAACATTATTTACCAATACATAATTGGCTGATCCATTAAGCATATTGGAAATAAGATAAAATAGTTGTTGTATTAGCTTGTTTTTCTATCAAGGAAAATCTCGAATACAGTGTATATGACTTATTTTCATAGAGAAAAGCTATTAGGCAGCTTTTAAATGCTGCACTGAAAGTTGGGTGTGTTCCAAAGAGAGTCGAGATTCTCCTTCTTCTCCCTCCTCCTCCTTCTTCTCCTTTTTCTTTCTTTCTTCCTTCCTTCCTTTCTTTTTTCTTTTTTCTTTTTTCTTTTTTTTTTGCATAGCCAGTTATTCTAGCAGTATTTGTTAAAGGCTATTTTTTTTCTACATTATATTGCCTTTGCTCCTTTACCAAAGATCAATTGACTAAATTGCTGTGGGTTTGTTTCTTGTTTCTCTACTCTGTTGCATTGATTTATTTGCCAATTCTTTCATCAATACCACACTAGGTTTATAGTAAGTCTTGAATATTATAGTTTTATAGTAAGTCTTAAAGTCTGATAGTGTCAGTCCTCCAAATTTGTTTTTCTCCTTCAATATTGTGTGGCTATTTGGGGTCTTTTGCTTTTCCATATATACTTTAGAATCAATTTATCAATATCCACAAAATAACTTGATGAGATTTGGTTGGGATTGTATTTAATTTATAGATCAAGTTGGGAAAAACAGTTACCTTAACAATATTGAGTTTCCTACCCATAAACGTGCAATAGCTTTTCATTTATTTAGTTTTTTTATTTCTTTCATCAGAGTTTTGTAGATGTAGGTCTTGTACATGTTTTGTTAGATTTTGCCTAAGTGTTTTATTTCTTGGTGCTGATGTAAATTATACTGTGTTTTTAATCAAATTCCACATGTTTATTGATGATATATAAGAAAATGATTGACTTTTAACCTTGTACACTATACAACCTTGCTATAATTGCTTATTGGTTTGAGTTTTTTGTTTTATTTTGTTTTGCTTTTTGTCAGTTCTTTTGAATTTTCTGCATGTGTAATTGTCATCTGTGAAGAAAGATAGTTTTGTTTCTTTCTTCCCAAACTGTATACTTTTTATTTCCTTTTCTTGTCTTGTTACATTAGCTAGGGCTTCCAGTATGATGTTAAAATGCAGTGGTGAAAAAGAATGCATTGCCTTTTCCCTGATCTTAGTGGGAAAGCTTTGAATTTCTCACTATTAAGTATGATGTAAGCTGCAGGTTTTTTGTAGCTATTCTTTATCAAGTTGAGGAAGCCCCCCTCTATTTGTGGTTTATTGAGAACTTTTATCATGAATTCATGTTGAAATTTGTCAAGTGCTTTATGCACCTATTGATATGATCATGCAGTAATTCTTCTCTAGCCTGTTGATGTGATTCGTTACGTTTATTGACTTTTCAAATATTGAACCAGCCTTGCACAACTGGGATAAATTTCACTTGGTTTTAGTCTATAATTCTTTTCACACAGTGTTAAAGTCATTTGGCTAATGTTTTTTGAGGATTTTTGCATTGATGTTCAGGAAAAATATTAGTCTGTGTTTTTCTTTTCTTGCCATGTTTTTGTCTGGTTTTAAGTCAGGAAATATTCCCTCTGTTTCTATCTTCTGATAAAATTTGTATAGAATTGATGTAATTTCTTCCTTAAATATTTAGAGAACCCATCTGAAACTGGTACTTTCTGTTTGGAAGGTTATTAATTATTCATTTAATTTATTTAACAAATATAGACTTATTCAGATTTTCTATTCATTCTTGTCTGAGTTTTAACAGATAGTGTCTTTCAAGAAATTGGTCCATTTTATCTAGGTTATCAAATTTGTGGACATAGAGTTGTTTATAGTATTCTCTTATAATCTTTTTGATGGCCACAGGATTTGTAGTGATATTCTCTCTTTCATTTCTGATATTAGTAATGTGTGTCCTCTTTTCTTTTTGCTAAACACAGCTAGAGGTTTATTAATTTTATTGATCTTTACATAGAACCAGTTTTTGGTTTTATTGGTTTTCTCTATTGATTTCCCATTTTCAATTTCATTGATTTCTGCTCTAATTTTTATTACTTACTTTCTTCTGCTTACTTTGGATTTATTTTGCTGTCTTTTGTAGTTTCTTAAGGTAGAAACTTTATTATTTTTTTTTTAGATATTTCTTCTTTTCTAATATATTCATTCAATGCTATACATTTCCTTCTAAGCACTGCTTTTGCTGCATCCCACACATTTTGATAAATTGTGTTTTCATTTTCACTTAGTTTAAAATAGTTTTTAACTTCTCTTAAAAGTTCTTTTTTGACCCTTTTGTTATTTAGAAGTGTGATGTTTAGTCTAAATATTTTGGGATTTCCCAACTATCTTTATGCAATTGATCTATATTTGAATTCTTTGTGGTCTGAAAGCAGACATTGTGTGATTTCTATTCTTTTAAATTAGTGAAGGTGTGTTTTATGTTCCAAATATAGTCTATCTTGGTGAATGTTCCATATGAGTTTGAGAGGAATGTGTATTTTTTGTTAAATGAAGTAGCCTATAGATATCAATTACATCCAGTTGAATGTTGGTGTTCTTGAATTCTACTACCATGTTATCCTGAAAATAAGACCTAGCCTGCCAATCAGCTGTAATGCATCCTTTGGAGCAAAAATTAATATAAGACCCAGTCTTATTTTACTATAATATAAAACCAGGTATAATATAATATAATATAATATAATATAATATAATATAATATAATATACTGGGTCTTATGTTAATTTTTGCTCCAAGAGACACATTAGAGCTGATTGTCCGGCTAGGTCTTATTTTCGGGGAAATATGGTATGTCCTTATTGATTTTCTGCCTGCTGAATCTGTTCATTTCTGATAAAATGGTGTTGGAGTCTCCAACTATAATAGAAAATTCATCTATTTCTTCTTGCAATTCTATGTGTTTTTGCCTCACATATTTTATTTTTGTTTTAACTTTTTTTTTTTTAAATTTTTTATTGGGGAATGTTGGGGAACAGTGTGTTTTTCCAGGGCCCTTCAGCTCCAAGTCATTGTCCTTTAATCTATTTGTGGAGGGCACACCTCAGCTCCAAGTCCAGTCGCTGTTTTTAATGTTAGTTGCAGGGGGCACAGCCCACCATCCCATGTGGGAATTGAACCGACATCCTTGCTGTTAAAAGCTCATGCTCCAACAAACTGAGCAATCTGGCCGCCCCTTTGGCAGCTCAGAGGCAGCTCATTGTCTTCAATATAGTTGTGGAGGGCGCAGCTCACAGGCCCATATGGGAATAGAACCAGCAACCCTGTTGTTCAGAGCTCGTGCTCTAACTAACTGAGCTGTCTGGCCGCCCTGCCTCACATATTTTAGTGCTCTGTTGTTAGGCACATGCCCGCTGAGAACTATTTTGTCTTCTTGGAGAACTGACCCCTTTATCCTTATGCGATGCCCCTCTGTCCCTAATAATTTTTCTTGAGCTGAAATTTGCTCTGTCTGAAATTAATATAGCTACTCCAGTTTTCTTTTGATTAATGTTGTCATGTGGATCTTTCTCTATCCCTTTACTTTGAATCTATACGTGTCTTTACTTAAAGTGGATTTCTTATAACTATAGAGTTGAGTCTTGTTTTTTTGATAAACTCAGACAATCTGATTTTTAACTGATATATTTAGACCACTGACATTTAAAGTAATTATTGATATAGTTTGATTATTTATTATCTACCACATTTGTTATTTGCTATTCATTGACCTTGTTCTTTGTTCCAATGTTTGTCTTCCATTCTTTTTCTGCCTGTTATAGTTTGTACTGAACATTTTCTATAATTGTATGTTCTCTTCTGTACTAGCATATCAATTACACTACTTTGGTGTGTTTTTTTTCAGTGATTGCCCTAAAGTTTGCAATATACTTTACAATTAATCCAAGTTCATGTGCAAGTAACACGATACTGCTTCACGGGAAGCACAGGTACCTTATAATAACAAAATAATCCAAATTCCTCAGTCCCACCCTTAATTTCATTGTAGCTATTCATTTCACTTTTACATAAATATACATAAATGTATTATACATAAGATGTATACATATGAATAGTCAAATATATTGTTGCCATTATTAATTTGAACAGTTATGTTAGATGGTTATAAATAGGAAAACTAGAAGCTTTTATTTTACCTTCATTTTTTCCTACTCCTGTGCTCTTCCTTTCTTTATGTAGATCTGAGTTTCCAACCTATAATTTTCTTTCTTTCTGATAAATTTCTAATATTTCTTGCAATAAAACTCTACTGGCAACACATTTTGTCAGGTTTTATTTGAGGAAGTCTTTATTTATTCACTTTTGAAGGATAATTTTGCAAAATACAGAATTCTTAACATTTTAAATATTTTGCTCCATTTTTTTTCTTGCATGCATGGTTTCTGAGGAGAAGTCAGATGTTTTCTTACCTTTGATTATTTATAGGTAAAATTTGTTCTTTGTGTGTAGGGTTTCTTTCAAGTTTTTCTTTATCTTTGATTCGCTGCAGGTTGAATATGATATACCTAGGGGTAGTTTATTTGGCACTTATCCTATTTGGCATTGTTTGTACTTCCTGCATCTATGGTTTGTTATCCGACATTAATTTGAAGAATCTCTCAGTTATTATTGTTTCAAATATTTCTTCTCTTCCGGTACTCTCATTATGCATATTTTATACTTTTTTTGTAGTGATCCTTACTCCTTGAATATTCTGTTCCATTTTTTCAGTCTTCGCTTTTCAGTTTTAAAAGTTTGTGGTTACATATCCTCAATCTCAGATATTCTTTCTACAGCATGTTCAATGTAGTAATGAGTTTATCAAAGACATTCTTCATTTCTGTTACCATGTTTTTATCTTGAGCATTTCTTTCCTACATGTAGAATTTTTATCTTTCTTACATCATTTATTTGTTCTTGCATGTTGTCTGCTTTTCCTATGAGAACTAATTTTAGATTTTTAAAATTACTGGTCTGATAACTCCAACATTTCTTCCATATCTAACTTTGGTTCTGATGTTGCTTAGTTTCTTCAAACTGTGTCTTTGCTTTGTAGTGTAACTTGTAATTTTTTCCTGAAGGCCAGACATCATACACTGGGTAAAACGAACTGCAGTAAATAGGCCGTTGGTGGTGCGGTAGTAAAGTGTGGGGAAAAGGAAGCATTGTATACGCCTATGATTAGTTTGCAGACTTTTAGTTAAACTGTGCCTCTTGCCTATAGTTTCACAAATGCTTTTCAGTTTTTTTCACCCACTTAGGTGGGACAGGATGACTAGCAGTGTCTGGATTTGGATATTTCTTTTCCCCCCCATGGAAGGCTAAGGAGAGCTAGAGTTGGGTGTTTCTCTTACTTCAGGTCATATTGTTTCTGATAAAGCTCTGGTAAAATAGTTTCTTGAGGACAGGCCTTGCTATGAAGAAGACAATGCTCTTGTGTGTTTCAAAGCTGATTCTTTTCCTCTCCCCTCTCCAGAAGCATGATGGGGATTTTTTCTCTGATCTTCACTGAGAATTGAGGAAAGCTCCTGGAGCTAAAACTCATAAAATATATGAGGACCCTCCTATGACTGCATCCCCATGAAGTTTTTAACTCACAGACTTGTTTACTCTGAGCCACCTACAATTCATCAGTTAAAGTTTAGGTTTTCCCACCCCAGCATTGGATTCTGAAAATGTTTTTAGTCAGCGATTTCTGCGGCAGTAAGTTGTGATTCTCTGTATCTAGACTATCTGTTTCTCCAACTGTGGGGGCAGCAATTTGCCCTGTGGTGTTACTTATCTGACAGATATAAGAAGAGGTATTTATTGTTCAGCTTTTTACTCATTATGAGGACAGAGTGACAACCTCTAAGCCCCTTACTTGTGAGAATGGAAACTGGAAGTATATTGGCCATACATATGGCCAATAAAGCAACAGTGTTTTCTATATTTATTTACTATTAAATACTTGGTCTTCATTGAAAGACAGTCTTTTGTGTTAAGCGGGTTGGCTCAAGTAGGTTTAAGTATTTTCAGTAACAGTTTTCAACACCACACAATTCTTTGAAGTGAAAGAATGCACATGACTACTAGTACAAGCACTAAAGACATAAAGAAGAGAATATGTGTCATCACCATCATGATAAACATCTTTGAGTAGCAGTGATGAGTTTATAAAATATGAGCAATGTCGAGCTTTTATTCTCTAGTAACACAGCAGTAAATAATAGAGGTTGTGCTTTAGAAAAACCCTCGATGGGTGATCTGGAATTCTTAATATAAATGCATGTCTTATAGCTCTTAAAAAATGAGAAAGCTGCAATTCCATTATCTGGGGAAATTCTGTTTAAATTAAGCAGAACATTGTGCTTTGCTTTATCCTTTACTCAGTCATTTTCAACTTCTGAAGGGCAGGATGGTAAACAGGAGTAAAAATACATTGGTCTATTTGTCCACATCGTATTGATCCTTCAGGATGCTTATGATAACGCATTTGTATCTTTGCCCTTGGTCTTATATGCATTCACAAAAGCTCTAAGTCTTCCTGGTAATCTTAATTAGGGGCTCTTCAAAAATAATTTTTCCATTTTAACACCCATCCAACTGAAGCCCCTGCTGATAAATACACAAACAAAAAACTTTACCTAAGAAAATATTTCTGTATATGAATAAGAAACACAGTTTGTAAAGAGAAAACTGAAAACCCTTTATTTCTTGACAGAAGAAAGTTTTATACAAGATATATTAAGACAGAAATGTTGACATACTTGTAATGACTTAGGAAATTACTGGATGGAATGGTTTTAGTATGAGTTCAGTTATGGAAGTTAGCAAAGAAAAATAGACCAGAATAGTGTTTGTTTTTGGAAAATGCAAAGGAGAAACATAAAATTTTGTAAATAAATGTAAATTTAAAAAATCAAGTTTTCAACATATTCAGATTTATAATTTTGAGTAAGAAACAATGACTATATTGCTAATAGAAGGATAGAAAGATAGATGAAATTGATAAACAGATCAAAAGATAGGTAGACAGACAGGTAGATAGGCAGACAAGTCTGTCATAGCCAAATGTCCTGCAATGAAAAAAAGAGAACAGTCTAGAGAGTGGTGTCTAAACAACACAGTATTTCTTATTGATGACTTACACATAAATCTATGCTACATTCCAAGAATAAAAATAATTATCAGTTTGTCATATGTATAAAGTGACAATATTAATGGTATAACCACCTTACTGGAATTAAAGTCTCTGCTTTGTTCTTTGATTTCAAACTGTAGACACATTACTGCAACTTTTTGCCATACGGTTTCTCCATTGTGAGAGTTGATCATGTTGACTGTCTTGCAGAGACTATGAAATTAATGAGATAATAATCCTGATTGTAAGATTGAGATAGATGCCAGAAAAATGCCACATTACTTACTATAATGAGGAGCAAAATGCTGGTCCTATAAAGGAAGCAAAATTGCTTTTGCTCTACTAAATGCAAGACAACTGACTTATCATCAAAAGATTTTCCCCAATTTCATACAATGGTGGGATTGTTATTTTTAAGAGAAATCCCCTGTATAATTTATTTTACATTCTCAAAATATGAAGTAAAGTAGAACCAAAAAACACTCAAAGCTATTTAATGACTAATAACCACCCTCAACTAGGCATTGCTTATCATAAAAAGACATTATCACTTGCATTCTCATAGGTACCTGATGGCTCTAACACTTTTTAATACACTACTGCCAATGGTTATTGACAAGTAAATGACCACAGTGTCATCATTTTCTTTTGAATGAATAAATACATAATGTTAAAACAGCTAACACTTACCTGCCTGACACATAGCAAGCACTCTCAAAGTGATGACTGTTATACTTGCAAGACACTATTCTAAGTAATCCATTAAATGCTAAGAAAAAATTACATATATTCTCTTGTTGAATCTTCCAATAACCCTATATAGGAAAATGTTTTATTATTACCATATTATACATGAGTAAACTAAGACAGAGAGAGGTCATATAACTTGACCAATGTATTAGTCAGTGTTGTCCAGAGAAACAGAACCAATAGGAAATAAATATATGGAGAGTTATTATGAAGAATTGACTCATACAATTATGGGAGCTGAGAAGTCTAAGGCTCTTCTGTCGACAAACTAGAGACCTAGGCAAGTTGGTGATGTGACTCAGTTCAAGTCTGAAGGCCTGAGAACCAGGGGAGCCAGCTGTGTAAATCCCAGTCTAAGGGCTGAAGAACATGAGATGAGGCAGGAAAACAAAGGGCATTCCTCCTTCCTCCATCCTTCGTTTATTCTGGTCCTCAACAAATTGTATAATATCCACCCACATTGAGGAGGACAATCTACTTCCCAGTCCATTAGTTCAAATGCTAATCTCGTGCTGAAACACCCTAATAAACACTCCCAGAAATAATGTTTAATCTGGGTACTCCCTGGCCCATCAAGTTGACACGAAATTAATCACCACAACCAAAGTCCCCCAAGTAACTGGCAGAGCTAAGATTTGAACCTAGGTCCTCTGTATAGGGTCTGAACGTGAATTATCACATTCAACTAACTGCTTTTGTCAAATACAGCACATAGTTTGATGCAGAATCTGAATGTAACCAGTTAAATTCTAAGATTTAACAAATGATGAATATGCAAATTTAGAAACACATTTATAATTCATGCACTATGTAATATTTTCAGAAATATCAGGCTCAGTTTGATGTCCATTAAATAATTTTAAATGTTATTAAATATTTTATTATATATTCACAAACTGAATAATTCAAAAGATCTTTATATCTGTAAGATAATTATAATTTACTAAATGTTTAAGGAGTTTTGAATACCATTTTTATGGAAAAATAACCTTCATAATTGGATTGAAATACTAGCAGCAAAATCATTTTTTATAAACCTTTATTGGATAGATTTCTATGCGTGAAATATTTGAAAAATATAAATATAGAGCTTGATGTTCCTCCCCCAAACTACTGTCTTGTAGGTGTTCCCTTCTGGATGCTAGGACTCTGGGGAAGGGTTTGAAATTTAATCTTAGACTAATTGCTTTGGAATTTATAAATATTACCTCAAACATTATAAATTATAAATCTACATAAAAAGCAGATTACAATTGTACACTCATTATAAGAGTATACAAAAATATTTTCCTTAAAATTACGATATTGTTTTGTTTTTATGACAAACTGATTTTTGAACTGCCTCTATTACCGACAGCTGTGTACCATTTTGGTCAATTTTCACAAAATTTAACATTTCAATTTGTATGTGGTGCTTTTATTACATCTTCTCTTTTGCCCACTTTTTTTTTTCTTTGTTAACTGTGGTGAAACAAGAACAGTACACTCAAATGTTTTTTTTTCTGTAACACAATTATTTGACTGGATAGAAAAAAAGTGACCCTGAAGTGTTGAGTTAACTCATCTTTCCTTGCTTAGCAGGCTAGTTGCCATGGGGCACACCTAGCCCATAAACCATGCCATAAATGTGTATTAAGAATCTACTCTGAACCAGGAACTGGTTTTACAGCTACTTCAGAGAAGAAAACTAGAGGATCAGTTGGCAAGGGCTGGACCTAAAAGGGATGAGGAAATGAAGGAACAGAGATGAATTCTTGAATCGGGTTGTAAGTGGTGTATGTGGGCAGACAACATGTCTATAGATGGAGAAAATGGAACAGAAATGAGTGGCACCTTGTATATTAGTTATAAAATTAAAATATTAAGCTCATGTCAATCATAATACATTTATTAAGCAGCTATGAAGTGACCTTTTATTCAGTAGTTGCTATGATATATCAAGTGCACACAATTTTGTTTTATGAAATGGTTCCCTTGGATACATACGTTTCTAACAACTGATTTAAATTTAAATTCATCAACATAATCTTATCACATTTCTTTAATAAATTCACTTTCCTAATCTCTATCCATTTATTGGTTTCTTTATAATCCAGTACGTATGGAAACTTTAGCCCAAATTTCTGCGTAGTAACTTAATTATAGGAACCAGCCTGACTTTGTAGTCAATGAGGTCTCAAACTTGGCTTCCCCATTTTCTGGCTCTGTGACCTCAAGTAAGTAAATTAACCCTCATCTCAAAAAAAAGGAAAAAAAAGAGGCTAATAATAGTTAGCCCACTTGGATGTCATTAGAATTAATAAGTGAGCCTGGTAAGTGTCAGTCCTTCACCTACTTAAATATTTCAATATGGAATTCAAGATGTAGTGATGGATAGTTCATATATTTTAAAATAAATATTTTCTTGGAGCAGAGGCCCCAAGAAATAAATGATGTGACAAACATCCACAGGATGATCCAGGGCAGTCAGAGGGCACTCAGCTTTCTATTCTGGGATGAGCAAGAAGAGATGAGCCTTAATAGTTTCTTCTGTATTGTGTTTTTGCTGAAGAAATGCTTAGCATAAAAATTGTCTGGATTAAGGCACACATAGGGCCTCCTGTAGGTTGCTCTTGGGCTGAACAGTTTGAGTGGACTTGGAAGCTGCAAATTCTAAGGAGATTAAGCAAGTAGAAATAAGCCTGGTAGGGCACTGGTTATCTCTTTGTATCCAATAGGACAAGCCTTATTCACAGTAATGCAATTTCTGAATGACCTTCATTTCTTCCGGTTTTACTTTGAATTGATTTAAGTAACAAAGTAATAATCATGGACATGGGCTGAGCGATCTTCTTATCCAGGAAGAAAAATGTAAAAGTTTAGACACAGCTGATATTCCGCTAGGGGATTTAGGGGAAAATCTGTGACACATTATTTCTGAGGATGACTTCTGTCCAGAGACAACCAGCATCTGTGTGATCACATCTGAATGCAAATACCTGTAACATTTGGAAGTGTCTTTTAACACCAGCTTCTCCTGGTATAGAAACTATTGAAATCAAGATAATTCATATTTTTCTTACCTTTCCAATTTAAGTTTTCATTAAGATGGGGAAAGGGGGGAATTGTTTACTCCTTAACCTCTGTTATTGTTTCTGCCTAAAGGCCTGACTGCCTTCCTACTCCCTAATAAACAAAGGGGAATTTTATTGACCAATTCATTTTCAAAGAGACTTAAAAAGGCAGTAAGCAATCAATACTCACATAGTGTCCAATTTGGGTCTCAGTCTTTTACCTGAGAAACTCTAGAAAGCAATCTTCACATGAAATGCATTCACTTTTTTTTTTTTTTTACTGATATTTACTCAGTTAGTAGGATTCTTGAATAATGTATCCCATATTTGATGCTTTATCTTCCTTCCCTTCCGTTTACCATTTTTGTTTCAATATTTTAAATTTTAAAATTGTTAAGATTTATTTACTTTTATATATGTTGCCTTTAATTCTTTGAAGAAAAGCTCATTCAAAATCTCATAAAAAATTAAAATGCTTACAGAGGTAGTTACAGAGGTAAGGGAATAACTTGCTGAAATATTATTGTTTCTTTTGACCAATATTGTCCTTCCAATGATAATGACATTTTTGACAGTCAAAGTCTTTTATTATAAGCACCTGAGCATAAAGTCTTATACTGTTACATTTCATTTCTCTTTTATGTGAAATATATTGTGTAAGGAAAACAATGGGATTTTCTTTTCCATTACCTTTCTAGTTTAGATTATAAACCATTCACCTCAAGGCATCTGTGTAATGAAAGATACTTAACCACTTATTAAACTCTCCAAGTTTCAACAAAAATACATCATATTCTTGATTTTTTCCATTTTATTTTTCAGTATGAAATTTTAATCAAGGAAACAATTATACATAGAAGTTGTATCATTAGCTCATTTAAAATGCAATTTTGATTTGGAAGCTAGTGATAATTAAAACAGCAAGTGGCCTCATCTGCTTAGCTACCTATATCTCATTTTCTATTCCTTATTCTATTCTATTTTTAATTTTAGCAAAGTATATTTTCCTCAAGATCCATAAAAAGCCAACACATTTCATATTATAATTCTTATCTGTGCAGAGAAGCTATGTCAACAAAAGCACGAACAGTTTTACTGTTATAACATATGTGAAGAGTGAGTACTATATTACTGGAAGAACCAATTACATATCACTGACTTCCTTCTAGTTACAATTTACCACTTTCAAAAAATGATGACAATCTCTTGTAGATATAGAAAAGGATAAACACCAAAAGAAGTGCTAAAGTAAATCATTTTTATTGACTTCATTTCTAATAATAAATAAATTGGATTTGAAAGTGATTTTTTTCAATGTGGCATAACATTAGAAAGTCTGACAATTTTGGAATAAATTCATCTTAAATAAAATTAGAAATAAAATGTAAATTGAATGAAATTGTTCCTGGTTAACATAACAGGGTTGAGATTAGGTGATCATGTGAGAGATAAAGAGCATTGGAAGGGAAAAGACTCGAGGTCAGATCTATGGCTCTGGATCTAATAGATGTGTATAACTTTGGGAATTATTTAATTCTTATGATCCCCTAATTTCTCCATTTGTAAACCTCTATCAGAGTTGTTTTGGGATAAATACTTACATAAAAAAAGTAAAAACAAAAAGTCTTGAAAATGATAAGACCTATAAAAATAAAAATGACTAATTTATTTATATCATGATAATATTCTCTTTCTTTGTGTTTTTTATAAGTAAAATTGAAATTTTAGTACTGCAGAGAAGTTAGCAGGTGCAATTTCCTTAGATCAATTGGCTAGCTCATATCATTATGTTGTTTTATCTGCTGTCTTTCTGGAATTTTCCTTTACAAAATTCCATTACTGCTCTCCAATATTGCTATTCTATTTTCATAGTCCTCATTAATGCATAATTGCCCTTACTCCTTCCCCATATTTCTTTTTTGTGAGAGACTAATGTAAAATTGCAGTTCATTAATAATGCCACTATAAAAATCCTTGTTAATTTGATTATGTCATGCATTTATCTATGAACCTCCCTTTTCTTGATTTCTCCCCTGATACTGTTGTATTTATTTCTTATTGCCTTCATCTTTTTATTTTATAATTTTTTACACAAATGAAATTGATATATGTTTTAAAAAGATCTGGGTGTATCTATACCTGAGTAAATCATAAAAGCTGACGTGCTACAGTTGTTTAGATCAGGAATAATAATATTAAATGGCATCCATAAATTCTGAAGGGGATTTAAGAACTGAAGGGAGTAAAAAGGAAGATTTCAGGACCTGCATGTACCTAAAACTCAGACTGAAACTGATATAACATATTGACAAAACAGCAGAGAGGAAAATCATCAAGAAAGGGAAAAAACAACAATCTATAAACTGCCTGATATTCAGAGTCATGAAGACCTTACAGCTAGAATATTGTCCAGGTAGTTTCCTTTCAAACAGATTTGTCATTGTTATTCTTGTTGTTGTTGTTGTTTTTGCATTGTCTATTGGACTTGGCATTACTCTTATACATGTACCTAACATAAAGAGAAAGTCCACCTAGAGAACTAATGAATCAAAGAATGATAAAATAGATTATAATTAGAGTCTTTACTGACAAAACACTAGGTTATCTTATAGACATTAACTGCTATGTTGTGAAAAAAATGATTTATAAAGATATTTGTTTGCTTGTTTGTTTGTTTTAAGAAATGAAAAGATTATTGAGACCGGTCCTTAGAATTGTTTCACCATACTTACCCACATACCTTGACTTTTGGGGATTCTCAATAGATGGAAGACTATGGTATATATTGAAACCTCTGAATCTTGACACTTTTCTATATTTCTTTGCAAAGTTCCTCTCCCAAACCTTCTGCCCTTCCTATCTGTGGTCAGTGACCTACCAGGTAATTAGTTATCTGTAGGTTTGTGGCCAAATTCGAAGGTTTTGAGATAAATACTTGCTTGCTTTCCACACCCATTTATTTTTCCCCTGCTTTATTTTATGGATATTACAGGAGTTTGTTGTTGTTGTTGTTTTCAATGTACTTAAAGTCAATGCATCTGGCACTGTGAATTCTGTGAAATGAGTTGGTTTAAATGAATTATGGCAGAAAATTCTTGAATATAAACCTGAAGTAAATCCTTTTATTGTTTGAATACTCATATCATGATTTGTTTATATCTTCACATAAGAAGTATCTTCCTACATCTAGAAAGTCCTTCTAAATGATGATCAACCATGGATTCATTTTCTACTACATTTTTCTATCAAAACTAGACTTTTATTAGGTTTTCTCCTGACCAAACTTTAGAGGATGAAATCACAGTTCATGACATTTATGCCTTGAATCATCTTCTGAACAGTATGGTAATAGGAAAGAGAAAGTATTATTATAACTGTAAATAATAACCAACAATTACATAACATGTAGTTTTGAATGTGCTGGCATGTGAATTACCTCATTAAATGAGACAAATGAGAAAATTCACAGTTAATTTCAACTCATGAATAACAGAGTTTAATTTTTCCTTCTCATAATCAGACTTGAGGAATTTGTCTATTAGGTTCATATTCATTATCTTTGAGGATTCCAAATGCAGTTGGAATGAGGAAGTGAAAAAGAATGACATACTGTCAAGCTGTGTGATTAGAAAACAGAAAATGGTTTTAGCAACAACATAAGCCATGAGAGATTGTAGGACAGCAATAGATACACCAAAGTAAGACCTTAGTAAAATAACTAAACCTTATAAAGGAAATAAAAAACGTTGGAGCATTAGAATAATAAATTAAGATATCAATACCCTTTTGGAACTTGCTTGATATGAAAACATGTCTTGAAAATATTTACATGGATAGATATGAAAATTTTATTTGAGCTGTTTATGTAAAGATCACAATGGAAAAAAAAAAATCACTCTTTGTTAACCAATATCAGCTAAAATTATTTTGACGCTTCCTGTAACATAAAGCCTATAGTTATATTTCCCCTAATTCTCTAATTTGAAATATTTGCTATCACACAATTAAAATTTATAATATTCTGATACCAATAACTGAGAGATAAATCTAATGTAACTGAAAAGCATGATATCCTCTTTCAATCCATTTACACCATCCCCAGACCCCCACCCCCTATTGGGGGATACCTAGTCATCAAAGAATATAAAGTGGAGATTTTGAAATTCATTACATATGAGTAAGTTCTTAGGATACACCCCCAAAAAAGTTTGCCGACTTTGGGGGTAGGAACCAGAGACCTGAACATGTAAGAAAATGGAGGATTTATTTCTAATGTTTTTTTGTTGTTGTTGGTCGGAGGCAGGGGAGAAGTGGAGCGTACTCTAAGTGAGACAGAGAAGAAAGGGAAGAAAGATTGAAGAAAGGAGGAGAAAAATAAAAGAATGGACCAGGAAGATAGAAAGATGGAAAGAGAACCAAAACAATAGCAAGAATCAAAAAGGATTCCGAACAGTAAGGTGGGAGGCTGAAGCATGAGTTTTGGAAATACCTAAAGAGATTTCAGAAATATTTCACATTGAGTTTAGTAGTTTGCATTGCAGCAACGTGCAGTTGCAAGCCCTAAACTTTTAGTGATTTATTTATACACAGAAAGGCTTCCTGTGTGCATTCCTGTGCATGTACCAGTGTGTGCCTCCACATATGTGTGTAAAGTAAGAAAAAGGGATAGAAATTGATAGATACATTTGTTTTAAATGATGAATTTAAAATGATAGTAAAAATAAGAACACAAAAAGAAAAATTGAAAAAGGAACAATGTTAAACATATAATTTAATGCTTTCCTGGGGCTGGCTCCCTTTGGAAAAAGCCAACATGAGGTTTCGGGTTTTGATTCATAAGGAAAAAACAGATACCATCCTAGCATTATCCTGACCATTAAACACTAAGTACATTGGCTGATGTGTCAGATTTGTAATGCGCAGAATGCTCACTTACCTCACCAGAATTTCTGTACATTCTGTACAAGGGCCAGTGGTTATTGCTGAGTATGTGTGGGTGTGTATCTGTTTTAGGCTGAGGCAGGCAGGTCTGGATAAACTCTCATGGCTACCTTTGGCACCACATTTCACTTTCAAAGATTTAGTTCAGTGACTGTATTGATCCAGACATGGAATCTAGCACTTTTTTTTCCCCCATATTCCCAGCTACTGTGGGGCATTAATAAAGTGTGGTCAATTCTGTCAGGGTAGTCCTTAAATTTTAATTAGAAATGCATTTTGACTGAAAGGCCTAAAAAAACCAAGTAGATCATTCTTTAGTGACAGGATTTCTTCCACTTTGACAGCTTAAAGTAGTGGGACCATAAAGAGAAAGGAAGTTACCAAGATGAAAACTAATTTGTTTATCTTTAATTCCAACCCCACTGACAGGCAAATAATTTTTTAAAATCTTTGCTTGTGTGAATTGTTACTGGATTTCTATTGAGAAAAAATATTAAATACCTATTAATAACTCTTTTGTTCTATGTATGCATTTGGGAATAATTATCTATGAGTTATTCTTATTTTAGGTTTAATAACAAACAAAAATCCATGGGCTTTCACTTGACTACTATTTAGTTCTAATTGTATTTTGTATTGAGTGCAGTTTCATTATAGAGAGCAGATTCCTTGCTAGCTAGTTTAAACATAAAGATATGTATAACTGGCTATTAAATGGCATACAGAATTTGGAGGAATGCTAAAGAAACTGACTGAAAGTCAAACACGGAACAATCAGTCCCAAAGTCATGCAGCCTCTAGGAAAAGGTATAGGGTAGAACTGGATCATTCAGGAATCTACTGAATGAAATGAAGGGAACCTCTAGAATCCTAATTTGACTAGCAAATTAGGAAGCTATTACTACAGTTTCTGGCTCCAAAATATATCACTATTATTATGACATGTATGAATAAAATAGATGCTTCCTGCTCAGTTTCTCTTCATAGAAATCTTTCTTCCAATTCTAGTTCATCTATTAGTAATAGAAATTAAATCATATAGGGAAACTTCACTGAGTTAGGTAAATAAATGAGGCCTTTACTTTCCAGTCTCTGCACAGTTAAAAGTGGATGGAATAGATTTTTGAGTGAGGCAATTCATGGTACCAGCCACATATTTTTTTGTGGCCTCAGAGAGTTAGTATACTAATATATTCTATTAATTAAAATACTATTTAGAGTAACCAGTACTTATGAATAAAACATGAGAATAAAATTTGGAAATCTTTACTAATTTTAGGGAGGGATAGCATGTAAACTTGAGTAACATAGATTTATAGCTCTCAATTAGTATTGTAATACTCAACAGGGACATTTGGAAATGTGTGGGGACATTGTTGGTTATCACAATGACTGTGGAATGCTACCAGCATTTGGTGGACAAGGGACAGAAGTAGTACATGGGACACTTAATAAAATGTGATACAATGAAAAATTGCCAACCTTAAAAGCCAATAGCCTCCCTCCTCAGAACTATTGGCATAGGTAATCTCCAAATAATTTCAATAACCTACATTGTCATCAGAAAACATTGGTAATTTGGATATCATCTATTTTGATTTTTTCTACTCTCTTATTGAAGGGCACATACACAAGTGAATATAAATATAGAAATAGGTTTAAAAAGGAGCATGGGTAAAAGAGATTAATATTTTATGAACAAAGGAATCATTTGATTTTACTAAATAGTGAGCCTCAAAGTATGTTAACCTAACCAACACCATGGGCATCCCTTGGGAACTTGTTAGAAGAAAGAATCTTGGGCTCCAGAACTACTGAATCAGAAACTCTGGGATTGGGGCCCAGCAATGCGTATGTTAACAAATCCTTCAGATGGTTTCACTATACTTTAAAATTTGTCAACTGCTGGAATAAAAGCATCAATGAGTAAATGCTATAAAAGTTTTGTGTAATTAAGGAATTTGAGTTTTCATCTGTAATGGCTGTGTTCAAAGGAAAGAAACTTTATATAAAATTGACCTGCAGTGGGAAATCGTTGGCCCCTCTAAAAACGGTTCTTCTTAGACATGATGTCCGAGATAATAGGAGGATACATTTCCTAAGAGATTAGGGAATTTCCACCCAGAGAGTTATGCTAGAGAACCCAGATGGGTTTTCCACCAGAGGAAACCTAGAAATGGAGTGTATTAATTTTCTGTGGATGCTGTAAAAAATAACCACAAGCTTAAGGCCAAGCTTAATTATCTTCGTTTCTGTAGATCAGAAGTCTGACATAGGTCACATCAGGCTAAAATCAAGATGTCAGCAGGGCAGTATTCCTTACCTGGGGCTCTGGAGAGAAATCTACTTCCAAGTGCGTTCATGTTGTTGGCCAAAACAGTTCTTTGGGTTTGTAAGACTGAGATCTCCATTTTCTCTCTAGCTGTTAGCAGTAGGTTACCCTTAGCTCCTGGAGGCCTCTCTCTAGTCTGCACATACAGCTATCTACATCAAATTCTTCCCACACTTGGAATCTCTGATTTCTTCATTGCTTTTCCTATTCTACCTTCCTCTTCTACCGTTTATCTATCTGACTCCAGCCAGAGAAACTTCTCTGCTTTTAAGGGATTATGTGATTAGATTGGGCCCACCTGGATAATCTAGGTTAATCTCTCTATTTTAAGGTCCATCACCTTAAATACACCTGCAAAGTCCATTTGTTCATGTAACAATGTATTCACAGATTCCAGGGATTAGGACGTGGGCATTTTTGAGAGCCATGATTTAGTTTATCATATGGAGATTAATTCCTTTATACCTTCAGCCAGAACATTAACTGTGTCAGGCTCTGCAGAGTAAAAAAAAGAAAAAAAGAAACAAAAAACAAAGAAATGAATGTCATAGTTTTCTATTCCAAAAATTTTATAGTCTAGATTATGTAGAAACAAATGAGGGAATCAGAGAGAGGCACTGTATCTTGCTTATGAAACAATTCACCCATAATACTAATTCCTAGGTAGTCTGTAATATTTATGTTAATATTGATATTAAATAATAACAAGAATCTCAGGTAGCAGGATTTCAATGGCAGGTATTTTCCATTTAGAAAAATCTGTGTACTTATCAGGGTCCCTGGTAGGGACTTGGTAGCAGCTAAATCTCCAGATCTGGCAAGGAGCAGGGGACGGCGACTCCCTAAAACCAAAATAGAATCCCAATCCCTGAAAGGGACTGAGGCATCATTAGTGAAACTAATGAGAACATAGAAATTGAGAACCATGTGGAAACATAGTTGTAGAACTCAACCATGTAGTAGGACTATGCACATATACAGGGTGGTCCCAGGTTTCTGACTGGTACCAAGGAGATTGGGGAAACAATTCAGGAGAACAGTGGTCATCACTGGGCCACTGAAAACCCTGTGTGTTGAGGAGCAACATAAACTCATATGCAAACACCTGCCTCAGGGCTTTAAAGCAGGAAAGGATCGATCCTGGAGATTGTGTCCAAAGGCCATAAACTCACAGAATTTAACAGTCCTTGATTACTTTCTGTGTAAATTTGGAGATTCTCTGTGAAACTGGAGGTTTTTCTCCATATTTTTAGGTAAAAGGTGTAAAGGTTTTGTAAAAGAATATGCTGGGAGATAATGGAGGCTGAGAGTTTGAGATATGGGACATAGGAGATATTTGTGAAAACTTTTTAATGTTACATGGGACAATAGAGATTTGTTGAATTCAGCTTTCTTAACATGCTTGTGGACTTGAATATATTATATTCACTTTCCTTCCTTTCTCCCTCCCTTCCCTTTTTCCTTCCCACCCTCCTTCCTTCCTAAAACATTTTACTATGACTTGTAATAAGAATTTTTTTACAATAATTCATTAGAAAATTATGTTTGCATTTTTTAATGCTTTTAATTCTTAGTGAATTGAACAGAGGGTGATATTAGTATTGCCAAGCCCAGATACCTTACTTTTTGCCCTATTCAGTACATTTGGTCCTAAATAGAGGACATACATTGCTCTCCCAGAAATGGGGCATTTTGCATGAAAAAAAAAAGGAATTAAATGATTTTCAGTGAGGAAATAACTGTTAGAATGCCACTGTATAGTTCTTGGGCTTCCAATTGTCTCTCATTAAAGGAAAAGCACAGAGGAAAGATATAAAAAGTTTATCATATTTATGTAGGTATATTTTTACTACCAGTACAAAGTGAGAGAAAGGAGAGAGCCCAAGAAGACCTTTTGGAGGAGCTTCTCTGATTCAGGAAACATTTATTTCTGAGAAATAAAAATAAAAGAGATGAGTTGATAGGGAAGACCGAAAAGGGGGCATGACTTGCCTTTACAATGTTTAAAAGTCACATTTTTCAGAGTTTTGAGGCTTTTTTTTCTAACGAATGAGCTTGACTTTTAAAGAGCCATTGTCATTTATATATGTTGATTATTGCTTCTATGTTAATTTTACATTAGAAATTCCACCAGAGAAACTGTGGAGCTTGTAACAATCTAACATGACTCAGGTAACTGAAAGTCAACCCTCAGCAGGGCATTGTCCAACCCTGGAGCTAAGGATCCTGTGTCCTTGGCCTTTGGGGATTGGATTTCACTTCCAATTGTATTCACGGTTGCCGTGCATTATTCAAGGCTGGTAATATCTGGCTGTTCTGATGCTATGTTTAATTGAATAAGTTCATATTATAGTTCCATTGCCAATTGGATTCTGAATAATTATATTATTGGAGGGGGCACAAGACAATGGATAATGGGGACAGAGGTCTACGCCTAGGTTTTTGGCTCACTCCAGATGTGACTTTGCATAAATTAGTTACCTGTGCTTTGATTCAGCAAGAACTGCAATCTATGTTAGCTTGTGGCAAAGCTAACTACAGGTAGTTTCAACGTGAAACGTAAGTTGTATTTTCCTGTGAATGTTAGGTAGATTAACTACATAAGCTCACAGAAAAGAGAAACTTCTAAAAATTGTTACAAAGCACTTAGGCTAAAAAGTGTATGTTGCTATGGTAGTGCTAACTAATGACAATAACTATCGCAAAAGAGCTTAATTAAGGGTCTAGAATTAGCTCACTCCAGGCAAAATCCAGCATGTTCTTTTAATTGTGCTAATATTATACAGAAGAAATAAACAAAGACTTTAAGATGATATGTTTTATTCAACAGCTTCACTGACATACTTCTCTAGGGTCTTCTCATTTGAGATTGCCTCCACTAATTACTTTAACGTTTTCAACAAGTGTATTACTGAGCCAAGAATGCCCACTATCCAAACCACTGATGCTTAGGGCAGGTGGGCCACAGATGCATGAAACATAAAATCACAGCTGGAATGCTGCTCTTTTTTTTCTAATTCTAAATGTTTAATGTTAAAATGTAGTTTGCAAATCTGGAAATATGATCTTACTAATTCTGTAGGAAAACTGCTCATTACTTCTTAAATTTTTTACAATTTTAAATGAAAACCATACAAATTACAGGAATTCTACCTTTCTTTTAACATTTATTCAGTTCATTTAGTTGATTTCCAATAGAATAAAGTCCACCAGTTTATAAACAAGAATACAGTAATGGTGGCAAAGAGAAGCTATAGATTAACACAAATTTTCTCTAATATAGCAAAGCCATATGTGAATAGAATTTGTTCTGAATATGAAAAAAAACAAAGGTGGGTGGAAATTATAAGACAAGCACATTTAATAAAACAGTATATAATTTTGTTACTTTTTGATTTGTAAGAAAATTACACATACAAACACTAAATAATTAAGCCAAATTATTAAATAATAACTGATTTAAAATAATTTTGCCACATACACTTAATCAGAGAGCTATCCAACATTCTGTTCTCTGGGGAATTAAAGTAAAAAATCCACACAAACAAGTTGACTTTACTTAGCTTTCAGACAATGAAAACTATTTAATTTATGGAAAATATCTTTTTCTTGGCATTTGTCTATTTCCTTCTTTATTCCCATTTGATCTCTTTTCTTCTGTAGACTATTCTTTCACTGTCCTGTTTTTCTACTTCTTAACAAGAAAAGGCGCCTGAAAGAACAAGTAACATCTTCAAGTGAATATAAAAGTCTTAGCTTCCTATTAGACAATAAAGGTATTATAGTTTCAAAATTCTATACATAAATGTTATATTTATTTCTACTCAATTCGAAGACTGGAATACCAAGGTCTTAAGACCTTGTGAAAAACTGTTGCTGCAAGTAATCCATCTACTAGATAAACAATCCATTTAGAAATATTGTTTTAAAAAATTAAAAAGCAAGTTTAGATATTTCAAATTATTGAGAGCCCTTTACATGGTGCAGCTGAGACAAGTTTGTAAATTTCCTATTTACTAAATTTCCTCACTACTTTTTCTATCAAATGTGACACACATATATATATATATGTGTATAGTGTCATATGTCATAGAATCATTCTTCGTTATAAAAGGCAAAAATCCATTTCTTAAGCTCTCTCTTTCTGTCTTTTTTCTTAAATGATATGTCTTTTCTTAGCCAATTTCCTTAGAATATATCACGGTTATGGTCTGAATGTTTGTGCCTGTCAAAATTTATATATTGGAGCCCTATACCCCTATATGATGGTATTTCGGAGATGGGGCCTTCGGGAGATAATTGGGGTTCAATGAGGTCGTGAGGGTGAGAAGAGACACCAGAGACTTTGTTCTCTCTCTTCCTTTCTTTTTCTCTCACTCTCTCCCCACGCCCCCCACCCCACGGGAGGACACCAAGAAGACAGCGATCTGTAAGCCAGGAAAAGAGCTCTCAACAGAATGCAACCATGCTGGCACCCTGATCTCAAACTTCCAGCCTCCAGAACTATAAGAAAAAAATGTTTGCTGTTTATAAGCCACCCAGTCTATGGTATTTGTTATAGCAGCCCTAAAAGACTAAGATACACCCCAAGCTAACACAATCATAGCATTCATTTTTTTGTTCCAAATAGATGTGACAAGAATATATTCAATCCAAGCTGATTTCTTAACTATACCTCTCCCATTAAGGGCATATTTACAACCATAATTCAATGACTCAGTGGTTTCATTTTTCTGTGTATTTATTCACCATTAATGTTTTACCATGAGACAATGGTGCCTTGCAAATGTTTTAATACTATAATACTCAACAAGATGCAGACTCTTGCGTATGTATTTGAAAGATGGAAAAGGTCAATATTTCTAAAGAGGTTGGTGATAAATTCTAGAACTGGAAATTTGCTTTCTATTTCTAGATAATAAAAGATACCTTGAAAAACTACATTAAAAAAACAACTGTGCCTGTATTCTTTTCATTAGCATTATAAAACTGTTCATTACTTTGCAAATTGACTATACTATTCATTGCTAAGTGAAATAATAAATAGAAACAATAAAAAGAACAAGTGCCTAATAAGGATAATTTATTTGCATCTAGATAATTTATTATACTTCCGTGCATTGCTATTTTTGAATTGAGTAGCATTTACTTCCCCATAGCTGAGACAAGCTTACAATTTTTTAATCAGAGGAAACTAGTAATTTTACCATTTTAAAGAGATATATAATATATAATCTTGCTGTGTTTTGCCATAAAGCCCTGGTTCCTAAACTGTACTATCTGTCATTGTTGTGATCATGCTGAAAGGCAAAAAATAAAAATGTTCTCATATATGTGCAACACTTATCTGCAGTTTTTAGAAAATTGCAATGAATCTCATGTTATTATTCGTGAGAAATTTAACTAGGCTAATTGGCTACATGGAACAAATTAGTGTGAACCTCATCTATTTACTATAGTCATGAAAAATTGAAAATCTCTTTTTTAATTATCCAACATAGAAAGGAGTGAAAGTATTACTAGGGAACTTATGATGTGACATAAACCCATTGACATTTTAATTAGTGTTAAATTTGTACATTATATATACCCAAGTTAAAATAGAATGTTGGCTAACAGCAAATTGTATGAAGAACCAGTTTATTAATTATAATTCAATATAAATAATTTATTTCTAAAAGCTAAATATATTTGGATTATTGAACTTTTTGTTTCAATAAAAACATCTTCATAGAAAATCCCTTATCAATCCTGTTTAAATATAACAATTTCTTAATAATCTGATCATGGGGAATGAAATAGATTTTTTTTGGTTAATAGTTATTATTGTCTTCAATAATGCCATGGTGTAATAAATACAGAAATAAAATAATCATTATTGTTTCAGCTGTAATTAATAGTAGAATCTCATTAATTTATGTTAGTGATAGAGGAAGAGCAATAAATTGATGGAATTCTGAATCACACTATATATTTTAAAGAATTGTGGATTTTATTATGTGCACATAGATAGCAAAAGTAGGTTAACGAAGTGATATCAAATGAATGGCCTCAGGAATACTAATAGATGAGAGAATGATTTATACAATTTTCCATTTATCAATGTTTATTACTTATTAATATTATTTTTAAATTTTATTATCTTAACTAATTTAGATGTGCTCCTTGCAAGTCTTACCAAGCCTTAATTTTCTTTTAAGCCAGCTGTATTGCCCGGGTTAGAAATAAGTTCCAAGGGAAGAAAAATAGACCGCTTAAATCCACCCTCAAAACCAGATTCTTCTGACAGCATAAATGAGAACTTATTATTTCTGCTTCCCTAGGAATAAAAGAAATGTCTGGTAACTGAAGGCAGGAGTTTATAAGGCATATACTTGATACAGATAAAAGCTATAATTCAGAAAATGTGTATAATTTCTAGTCAACTCCTAGGAAAGTTATTTTGGTTAATTTAAATATTGCCTAGAATATATAAATGACATACAGCTTAACACTTACAAGGTACATGTTTCTTTATCTTTCTTTAGAATTTTGAGATTAATATCAGGAGGCCCATATAAGGCTTACACTGCCTACTACATATTTTTTCCCTAAGGCTTGGGTAAGAGATGCATTCATTCATTCATTCATTCATTCATTATTTTGATAAAGATTTAATGAAAGCCTATGTTGTGCTAGGCACCTCTCTCAAGAGGTGCTGAGTATACAATTCAAAACAGACAGGGTCCCCATTCTCATGGTACAGAGTTAAATGAAGAGCTGGATGCTAAATAATTTATAATGCAAATAAATATTTATAATTGTTATAATCCGATGAAGGAAAAAATAAAGAATGAAAAAAAAATGGTAGAGAACTAATTGGTAGAGTAGGTGGGATGGGTTCGAGGAATGTTTTGCAATGATCTTGTCTTTTCACCCAACTCTATAGTCATACTTTATACCATCATTAACTTCAACCTCTTTTTTCCCTGTCCACATTTTTTCACCATTCCAAAAACATTACCCCAGTTCTAATTCCAACCCTAAATTGCTCTCTTGCCTGCTCTACTACAATGTTCTCCTAACTGGTCTTTCAATTTCCTTGTCTTATGCTTCTACCATCTGTCCTTCATACAACAGCCAGGTCATGTCACTTCTCGGTTAATATACCTCAGCAGCTTTCTGTTAAATTTAGAATAATATCTCAGCTCCTGGACACATGATTACTTCTTATGTACTTTTAGTGCTTTTCTTTGTTTGTTTTGTTTTGTTTACCAGAGGATGGATTTATATACACCATAAAATAACAACAGTCCAGACGCAGTGGTGAAAAGATACAGGTCCTTATTTGAAAGCTGTGGTGAGAACAAGTCCCATATGAAGACAAATAACTTGCTCTGATATCCCTTCCATTTTCCGGTCATCTAGATAGAAATTTAACCAAAGGTGGAAGATAACTTATCGGTCAATGACAGAGTATTTGGTTTTCCAAATAAATTGCTACTATATCCTGATTCTGTTTAGGTCCCAAATTAATTTAAATTTCCAAACACATAGGCAAATATTTATTTTCATGGTGGCACATATATGTCATGGCATATCAGTTTAGTACAAGTTTCTATTTATCTATGTACCTATATACATATCTATCTTTCATTCTGGCTGTCTTTCTAGTTAATATGTGTACATACAAAGAGGTATCTATCCATGTGGATAATACCTGTAATTAAAGGAACAATGTGGTGCTTAATTTGGGATTCTACTATTTTTATTAAAATATTTTAAAAGCTAGATAGAAGAAAATCAATAAAGATAAAAATTAGAATTATTTAGTACTGTACCTGCCAACAAATTTCCGTATGCTCTTAGTCAATTTGTATAACTTATCTAGCTTCAATTAGCTTTTTTACAAAGGAAAGGAATCAAAGTAAGTTTTCCTTCCATCCCTAAATTTCTATAACTTCAGGACTTATTTTCAAATTGAGAAAATATAAAATGTAATTCCTTTTGAAGGAAGTGTATTTCCATGAATGCTGACTTTTTTTAAAAATTTCATTTTAATGTTAATTAAACACTGTAAACAAAAATATGGATTACAACTCCTTTGTATATAAATCTTATACATTTTAAAAGTGAAAATAATTAACAAACTAAATATAGATAAAACTATAACTCCTATAAAAGTACATATAAGAATATAAATTTAATATGCTAGGTAACATTGTTTTGTTATATTTATACTGTTTGGTTTAATAACTGAAAGACAGATTTGCTTGTTTTGTGTCCCACTTTGTACTACAATTTGTCTGACAAAAAAAATGTGTTAAATTGAAATGGTTCACTTGAAACCCAGAAAGAGGAATCTAGCAGGATTTGGCCATGTTTTTCCATCCAGCAATGTCCAGGACAGAGAAATCTTAAATTCAAAGGACATCTTTAAGCTAGTCATTAGAGAGTATACTTGTTCTAGAGCACAAATAATTTCTTAGGCTTTACTTGTGGCTTACATGAAATAAATCTTAATACCACTCAGCTCTCTTTTTTTCATAGTCACAAAACAATATTTTGATTACCAACTTAGAACTCCTGGTACCTTTACACTGAGAAGGAAATGCTCTGAACAGCACACACAAATACATATATTGCAGAATAATTATCACAATAAGGTTAGTTAACACCTCCCTCGCCTCACATGATTAACATTTTGCGTAGTGATAACATTTAAAATTTACTCTCTTGGCAACTTTTAAGTATATAAGACGGTATTGTTACCTATAGTCACCATGCTGTACATGAGGTCTCCAGAATTTATTCATCTTACAACTGGAAGTTTGTACCTTTTGACCAACATTTCTTCACCCCCACCCCCACCAGCTCCTGGAAACAACCATTCTGCTCTCTATTTCTGTGAGTTTGGATTTTTTAGATTCCATATATAAATGAAATCATACAGTATCTGTCTTTCTCTGAATCATTTCACTTAGTATAATGCCCTTAAGGTTCATCCATGTTGTCATAAAAGGCAGGATTTTATTCACTTTTATGGCTGAATAATATTCTATTGTTTATCTATTCATCCTTGGTGGAAATTTAAGGTTGTTTCCATATTTTGGCTATGGTAAGTTATACTACAGTAAACATGGGAGTACAGATATCTCTTCAAGATAGTGATTTTATTCCCTTCAGATATATAATCAGTAATGGGATTACAAGATCATATCATAATTCTATTTTGCTTTTTTTTGAGGAATCTTTATACTGTTTTCCGTAGGAGTTAGTCTGGTTCTGAAGTGGGTCTGTGCTGAAGTTGGGTGTCCACTTTACTGTCCTTTTCCCATCTGTACTGGGCTGTCTAGTCTTGGAGGAGGGGTGATGGGGATATTGTGAATCTATCTTTCCTACCCTTTTCAATCCATCTTTTATTTGTATGCTTCACCCATGTGATATAATCCCTAATCTGGAATCATAACTCTTATGAAGGTATTTTCATGCACAGAAAGTTGTTCAAATTGATGTTCTATTTTGTTACAAAGGCTGGGTATGGTGGTGGTTAATACCTTTCCCTATTGCTTTTTTTTTCCTTTCTTTCATGACTAACTGTACTGAGTAAGCTGGGTAGCTTTTCTCTATCAGCACATTAACTCCCATTGGGAGAAGTAGTGATTTATTTTAATAAGAGTTTGGAATGAGAATTTGGGAATATTGTCCACCCCCTTCCACTACCTTTTTTCCCCCCAAGGAAGCATCTATTGACTTCACCTCTGCCTTTCTAATTATTCATAAAATGCTAATCATTTCTATGTTAGTTAAGCATTTAAATTTAACTTCCCAGGAAAATAAACCTAAACTTTGTCATTAAGTATCTTCCCATATGATGATTATACTTATATTAATTTTTAGATTATCCTCAAAAACAAACAAATGTTTTAGAAAACCACTTCTAGCTCCTAGGGAATCTATAAACGTAAGCTCAAGTAATGCAATACTTAATAGTAACACTAATAAAATAAGTAATTTATTGTCAAAATAAGGAGTTTTCTGTTTAGAAACTTTTTGGTATTACACTAAACTTAGGAAGACATTTAAGATATTTAAAATTTGTATATAAATAAGCAGCTGTATCTTGATTAAAAGGGCAGTTTTATTCTTTTTAAAACACTTAATATCTTCACTCATGTTTTGTTAAATGCAAGTAAACATATATTGAACTAGCGAAACGATTGATCGGAGGTGAATTTAGACTTAGAAAAAAGAGCTAGAAGTAGACACTTGTAATACATGTTTATTTTGACGTTTAGAAGCAGAGAGACCTTTAAATTTTTTCTGTTGTGTCTTTCACATATGTTCATTCAGACATAATATTTATCTCAGACACTCAGAATTCAATTGTATGTGTATTACATATCATTATTTAACTTGTTAACTTTTGCCTTCGGTTGGACTAGGGTCATGTAAAACTATATGGACTCTTACATTATTATTTGATAGGCTATTAGAGGACAGAGACCACTGTCCTGGATACTAATCAACTGTCTTTGCTTTCATGGTAGTAGGAAGGCTCTTGGCATATTATATATACTTTGGGAGAAAAAAATAGTGTCTTTGTGCCCAATAATTTTCCACAAGTATTATTTTTGCTTAGCTTAGTTTGTTTTATGTTGGCCTTTGGAAAACCACAAAAGTTTAAAAAGTATAAAAGTGGATTCTTATTATGCAACAAACTATTGTTATATGTTTTTCTTTTTGAAAAAGACTGTAAAATATTTTTTTTTAAGAAAACAGTGAAAGAAAAAGGAAAGTCTATTGTAAACCAGAAAAAAAACACACACACAACACTTTATAAACCATCTGCTTAAACAATAACTGGAACAATAGCAGGGAAACGAAAGCAATAACTTTTTTCCCATTTTTTTTCCCCTTCTCATTCTATTATTCTAAGTGTTTTAGTTGGCTCCCTGAAATTTTGATTTCTGAGCTTCCAATCAGAGAAATGGTATCACCAAATCGTTTTACAGATCCATGGAGTGGTGCTATGTTCAACCTCCTAAATGATAATGAGAATTGAACACATCTATTCCAACTTTCTGTTTCATACAAGAGGACAAAACTATTGTGATCTGAATTGACTTGCCAAGAGGAGACTCACTTAAAAATCTCTCTTTCAAGAGTAGGCAAACAAAATTCTAAAATTCCAAAAAGTAGAAAGGATTCATTAGTGGACCTCTAATGATTTGGTTACAGTTTTATTGTTATTTAGATATGTTTGTTAAAAGAGAAATGACTTTAAAAAAATAAAACATCTAAATTTTCTATCATTGTGCACTCATGATTGCACGGATTATTACAATGTTGAATCCCATTAACAAATCTTTAAATTCCTACAAAAAATATATACAGGTTAAATATCTGAAGAGGATAGTATCTGGAAGAATGAGATGGGATTAATTTTTGTAAATTGTAGATCTCAGATCATCATTAAATATTTCCTTCTTTCCACCTTTTATGTAGCTTGTAGGAAGTGCATGTCTTGTGGCCCTAATAGTTGGGTGAACCACATAACTAGTTCTGGCGAAAGATTTTGAATAAAAATAACGTCAGAGCGTAAAAAGCCCTTTGTTGTCCACTTTCCTTTTGACTTGGTAATGTAATATTCCAGAAGTTGACTGTTCTAACTTTTTGGATCTCCCAGAAAATTCTTTTTTTAAAAAAGATTTTTATTAAAATATAGCTAACACACAATATTATATTACTTTCAGGTGTACATCAGGTGTAGTTATTCAACTGTACCCACTTGGCACTATACATAGTTATTACCATATTATTGATTGTATTCCCTTTGCCAAAGAAGTGATCACCATGATAAGTCCAGTTCTTAAAGCACATGTACCTTGAGAGAAAAATAAACTTTTTGTTGTCAGCCACTGTGATTTTGAGTTTATTATGCAACATAACATAATCTAACCTGATTAATATATCTAACCACTTCAATAATTTTAGAATTTTGTTTAAGGCTGGACTTTTCTGTAAGATGTGAATGTTTAGTCAAACAATATGTACTTTTTTCATATGGAAATATAGAATGATCAAAGTACTTTATGTTTGTATATCCTTTAACGATTTTTAAAATATTTTCACATGTGCTATCTCACTTATTTTGTTTGTTACCTTAAAAAACATGAAAAGACATTATTTTTACCACTGTTTATTAATTAAATAATTGAGATTAAGAATGATTAAATAGTTTGCTATTTAGTAGTAAAGCCAAGACTTAAATACTTGGATATATTATAACCTTTCCTTTTTTTTTTCTCCTCCACCACTCACCTTTTACGATATAATTCTAAGCATTGTGAATACCCAAACATCTCAGTCATGTAGAGTCAGGAAGTTAATAGACCAGATCCTATAATGGGAAGCTATATTATCTCAAAGGAAAATGTCCTCCATTAGGGAGAAATTCATGACCACTGAGGATCTAATTACAGAGCCAGCATCCATACATGTAGTAAAGATACATAGTCATTGATTTTGTGCAATATGGAGCTAATAACAAATTATGAATATTATGAATAACTTCTTTATTAAAACCTTATGGAAAACCATCTAACATGTTGGTTAAATAGTCCCCCAAAGGTAGAACTATATGTTTTTCTTGAAATTAGGACTATAGAAATCAGAATATTGTAGTAACATTGAGGAAGTCACTTTCATAATTTTGGGATGTCATTGAAACAACTAATATTCACAGAAACTCTGCATTTCTGGGAATTCTAAGAGAATTCTTCAAAACTGGTAAATAATTACTGGTTAGAATGGGAGTGGGAAGAAGGGAGCAGTAAGAGAAATAAGAAAAGCACAATATATTTATAATCAAGAAGGAAAAAGAGGCAAAAATCACAAATATAATGAATCCTGAGCATTTCCTTAACATCTATCAGATTATCAATATTGTATTAATTTTGCCCAAATGGGAGCTTAAGACTGGTGTTCACAGGAAATGACTCCAGGGTTTGAAGAAAAATCTCCCCTTGTCTTAAGAGCGAATCTGTTAAATTTTGCAGAAATATAGTGGCACGTCTGCAGGCAAACCTCCCACTATCTTCACATCTAGCCAAGTGTGAATCACAAAGCTTACATGTGTGATTTCCATCACAATGGAAATAAGGTATAAATGAGGTTATTACATAGAAACTCTCTTAAATGAACCACTTTAACATTTTTCTCTTCAAAGACAACCTTAGTTTTGTTACTAGCCAAACTTATTTTTCAAAGTGGCACTGTTATAGAATATCTCGATTTGAATATCAATTTAAGATTCAAGATACACTGTTATCTTGTTCACCATACTTTATAGTAAATATGAATTACGTCCATGGGCCATTTTAATATCTGTGTTTTCATATAGAATTTAGAGTATAGCCTTTGCACAAATAAGTCACTCAAAAGTCTCTTCAATTTAATTATTCGATGTCATCAATTGTGTGTGTGTGTGTGTGTATACAGATTAAGATGTTTTTCCATTTGAAGGAATTAGGTAAGAAACATTTTATTAATACTAGAGCTCTATATGCTGGAAACCGAGGAAAACCCTGTGCCTGCACCTATTTCTTAAGGATCAGAAAAGAAATAGATAATGCTTTAAGGTTTTAGCAGGTAAAAAGTGTGATTTTCCCTACCGCAGCAGGAACAAGCTGTAAGAATATGTGACTCTGATATTAGCCATATGTTCCATCTCCCAGCTATTAAGGTCTTCTTCAGTACAGCTGATTAATTAGAATTTTTAAATCAGGCAATTTACACCTGTGATATCTTACATCTCTTGAGGTTGATGGGCCTGACATTCTCTGGATGTTCGAGGTCCTCTAGGGTTTGGGCAGATGGAGGAGGGAACAATTCCACAATCTGGTGCTGTTATATTTTTTTAATAATGCTTATGGTTCATATAAATGTTTCATTAAGGGGAATGAGTTTTGGAGTACAAATTATCAGTATGGACGGGAGGCTAATAGGGTGTGATTGTCAAAGACAAAATTTCTGAAAGCTTTGCTCTGGATAAAACTTTAGCCAGCCTGCAAGAATTTTTATTCTATCCTATGAAAACAATGGGTGAACACTAGCAAAAATAGAGAGTAGGCCATACAGGCATGCTTAAAGAATTGAGCTTAAATACATGAATGTCCCAGTAGGATTTCTAGTTATTACAGTAAGTGTCAACAGTTGAGGATGGGTTAGAGGGTTGTGGCAAAGCACACACTGGACATATGAGTAAGATTATTGAGTGAAGAGAGTGTCCTCACAAGTTTTTTTTTTGTTTTGTTTTTTTTTTAACAAAATCTGCTTGATTTAAGTACAGACGGCCTCTGAATTACCATGGTTCAACTTACTATTTTTTGACTTTACAGTGGTGCAAAAATGATACACATTCAGTAGAAACCATATTTTGAATTTTGATCTTTTCCTGGACTAGTGATATGCAATACCATACTCTCTCATGACGCTGGGCAGCCATCACAAGTGTAAACAACAAATACTCTACGGTGTTGCCAGTGTTTTGGGGATATTATATTTTGTGTTTTCACCTCCCATCCTTTCTACAAAACACCCAACTGTGTTTTCTGCTTCTGGTTATAATAAGAAAAAGGCAATTACCCTTGAGATGAAACTCAAGATAATTGCCCAATTGTAGGCTAATGTAAATGTTCTGAGCACATTTAAGGTAGACTAGGCTAAGCTATATTTGGTAGGCTAGATGTATTAAGCAATTTTGTTTTAAAATTAAAGTTTATTGGAGTGACAATTGTTAGTAAAGTTACATAAACTTCAGGTGTACAATTCTGTAATACATTATCTATATCTCACATTGGTTGTTCACCACCCAGAGTCAGTTCTCTTTCCATCACTATATATTAGACCCTTTTACCCTCTTCTAGAGCTCCCCTCCTCCCTTACCCTCTGGTAACCCGTAAACTATTGTCTATGTCTGTGATTTTTTGTTCCTTCATTTGTTTGTCTTGTTCTTTTGTTGTTTTCAGTTTTATGTACCACATATCAGTGAAATCATATGGTTCTCTACTTTTACTGTCTGACTTATTTCACTAAGCATAATAATCTCAAGATACATCCATGTTGTCACAAATGGTACTATTTCATCTTTTCTTATTGACGAATATATATATATATATGTCACAACCTCTTTATCTATTCATCTATCGAAGGACATTTTGGTCGTTTCCATGTCTTGGCCACCATAAATAAAGCTGCAATGAACATTGGAGCACAAGTCTTTATGTATAAATATTTTCAGATTTTTTGGATAGATACCTAGGAGAGGGATTGCTGGGTCATATTTTCGATTTATACGGGTTTAGCAGGACATAACCCCATTGCAAATTGAGAAGCATCTATAATGCAAATATTCTCATTCATTTAATAGTTCTGAGAGTTATTTTCATTGTTTACCAATGGGTTCAGAAATGTAATTTAAAAATCTGAACAAATATTTCAAAAATTGTTAGGTTTCACAAATACTCAGAGGTTTAATTTCAAATGACAGCCAGTTTCTTGAACTTGTAATTTATCTTTCTTCCTAGGGAGTGATAACACCTTAAGTACAATAATAAAATACATGAAGTCTTGTCTTTTTCTTCTTCTCACAATAGATGTGGGCTTTGTTTTGCTTTTTTGATAGAGTTATTAGAAACAGTAAAATATCATCAGTGGTCAAAACTTCACTGTGGTCATCACTGGCAAAGCTACCACAAACTATGTCTTAATGAAAATTGATCATTCAATTTTCCATATCAGTGAACAAGAACATTCACTCAGAAAATTAAATTTATGTATAATCTATCCATAGAAGAGATGGCATCTTCATCATAAGGGAAGTCAAGAGCTCTGGATAAGGAATATGAAAATCTGGGCTTCGGTTCTTCTTTACGACTTATACCTGGGAACTTAGGGAAATGCAGACTCAAGGCCTTTCATCCATAATATTAGAGCAAGGTCTTTTCTGGTTCTATGAACTCTGAATGCTATAGGGGTTTTCTAGAGCTACCTGGGGTAGTAACCTTACTCATCAGAGTTAAGGTCATTAAGGCTGTCAAGCCTTTTACTTGATACATTTGGTAGAGGATCACTTGGACTGAGGGAGAAATAACTGTATTAATTGGAAGGTTCCAGACCCTTCATTAGCATTCCTATCACTCATTCACTGTATATAATAAATCTAGATCAATACCTAAATCTATGGAAGCTGGTGTTAAGATCGGCTCTTAGAGTAAATTTATTCATTCATTGATTTAACCAAATGCTCAACAAATATTTATTGAGTAATTATTTGCGAGACACTATTTTACATAGACTGTATATAACAAGAAATTCCCTGCTGTCACAGAGCTTGTGTTATAGTAAATGAAAGTATACTTCATAGCAAGGATTTTTAGGGCAATGTATTAGGGGTCTAATCTGAGCAGGGATCGCATTCCTAACATTACTGCCAAAGAGAAGAGAGCCAGGGCCTTGACTAGGCACAGCTGCTGAGATACACCGACAGCCAAAATTGGATCATAAGTTTTGAAAGTATATGTTTCCTGATATTTCAGTATTAATTATTGTTTATTAAGAATAATTATATCAGGAAAAAGCAACTGGAATTCCTTTAAGTCCAGAATGATTATATTTTGGGTCTAAAGAAAATTATTAATTATTTAGGAATTTATCCTTTAATTTTGGGTATACAAATCCACAAATACACATATTTATACCAACTAGCTCTTGGCTAGAATCCTTTTTTTTTTGTTGTTTCTTTGTTCCAGACCAGATTTTTTAGCTCCAGACTGGATTTTTTAGCATTCTCTAATTCTTTTCTGAAATTTTGGTGACTGAAATAGCCAATGCCAGGGAAAAAGTTCTGATGAATACATTTACAATAAGATTTCAGAGGGCTGGTTAAAATACACATAAAAGTGAATGTGAATTTTAAAAATCAACTGGAGGGGACAATGTATAACATATTGAATATCTCATTGATTGTGAACTCTCTGGTCTCTAAGGATTAGCTGTTTCAGAAGAATGTGTAGGAGTCCCTGCTTTGTGTATGAATATTGACATTACTGGTTCCTCCATTATTGTTTCTTTAATTCAGTCCACAAACTTTTATTGAACATGTTTTATGAAACAGGTATCTGCTTTACAGCTGGAGACATCCACCCAACCAACACACACACACACACACACACACACACACACACAATTCCTATTCTTGTGGACCTCATTGTGAATGTAACAATTGCTCTGGCCTGCCAGTACTTTCTCATCATCATTTACCTGTGTGAGTTTACCCTAGGATCGACCAATCATAGTTGTTTGCATTCTGGTCAGCCATTATCATTGGTCTAAGGAGGGGACGGGAAAGCAATGGACCAATGATTTCCTTTGTGAGGATTTTTAGAAGGTATTTGAAGTGAAATCACTTCACACTAGTGCCTATATTAAGACAGGCAAGCTATGGCTTATGTGATCTCCATAACTGTCCTAGATCCAGGCTGTATCGAGGATTACTTGATCAGCTCTTCTCTTTTCTCCTTGGAAGATTACTGATATGTTTATCAGTAACTTCCTTTCTTAACTTTCAATTAAAGAACTTGAATTTTAACAGACAGTGTGCATAGAACTAAAATGCTAAGAAAATCATTAGGAATATTATAACATATACCATAGAAGAGAAATGACAAGGAGTTACGGTACTTTATAAAGGGAGATAAACCAATTTGGAGGGTTAATGGGAGGCATCTTTAAGAAAATAACATTAAATGTGTATTACATTCCAAGTAGATGAAGGAATGGGTCTAAAATTTGTCCATCATTAATTTATTTATTCATTTAGAATGGGAACCTAGCCCTGTTTAGATGGTTTCTGAGACATTTTCTTGAAACAAATCATGAAAACTGTAAGTCTCTGAGACCTAGGTACCTAGCAATTAAACATCGTCAAAAGTTTTGATGACTTGTGGAGTGCAGGGAAGTGAAACATACTACATGATACTACTTAAGTTCACCCTACTTTAATATAACCCTTCCTCTTGAGAACAATTCATAATTTAGAATGAAGAGAAGAATACAAAGTTCTCTTTGTCCATCTTTTATCAGTTGGTTTCATCTTAGGGTTGAGTCTTAGAATTCTTGTAATCTAACAAATATGACAGCTCACAAATGACCTTGCCTGAGAAGGCAGCACTAAATAGGCAATGTTTTTATTTGCTGGTGGGAGAACAAGAATAGTCCTATGCAAAGTGCTGGGAATGACATTGATGATGTGCACCTTCTCTGCTCTCTTTCCTTTGCAGTAATACCAACCAGCTCAGATTGTCAAGGAAACAAAGCTATAATTTTGATCTAAAAGTTTGGAGACTGTTAGTCAGTATAATCTTCTAGAATACTTGTTATTTCTGGATAAAACCCTTGTTCTTATAAGAGAGGAATTGATATTATTATTATTATTATTATTATTGTTATTATTATTATTATTTTACCACATCTTTGAAAAACATCTTGAGATCAAGAAAATGTTGAGAACAGGGAATGGGAATGAAGCGCCAGAATTTATGGCTATAACCACACAAATACATTTTTTCTTTTGAAAAAACAGAACTTTTTCTTGATGTTTATAGACACATTCAGCAGTTTGCACTATAATCAATTTGTTTATAGTTAGTAAGAACCCTTTACCCAACATTTACTTTTGTCAGGAAACATTAGCTTCATTTAATCCTAATTACAACTCTCTGAGGCAACTGTTATTACCGGTACCTCTAACTTTAGAAATGTGGAAATGGAGAGAATTTAAATAGCCTGCCAAAGTTCACAAGATCAATAAGTGCTGGAGTTAGGATAAAATTTTTTATCAGATGCTATGTCCCATATTCCTCCCACATACCAACCTGCCTTCTAGGGGTTGGGTATAATTTTTAATATCATGCTTACATGTTTGTTTATTCATAAATTTGTGTTGACATTTGCAAATCTTAAAAAAATAACTTTTTTCCAACTTGTATTGCTATCAGGATAATAGAGGTTATGGTGAGACAACTCCCAACATTTATAAATATGATTATCCGCAGAAGAGTTCAGTGCACCAAACCTGTATCAAACTGCTGTGATTAACCATCTGTATTAGCAAATCAAGATACTGTTCATAAATACAAGTTAATGTTAAGAACACAGGAGATCTGAGAATCACTTCAGAGACAACATTGTTTGTGTGTGTGATCTACCATATAGAGATGGAACTGGTTGAACCTATTTGGGGAAACAAACAAACAAACAAACAAAAAAAACTGTGGGAGCAGAAAAGGGGAGCTGAGTCATGGAAACATGACAACCAGAAAGTCTCAGGAGCAGACATTGGCAGACCATCTACTCATGGCTCTGGGGTGGAATGAATATTTCCTAAGCAGATTTGTGTGGAGGTTTTCTTGGCCAGTGTATCCTTCTAGTAGGCGAAACAACCCAGGCTACATGAGCTAAAAATCACTTAAGGTAAACTCACTTCTCTTATTCTGATGCCAAGCTCATACTGTGGTGGGACAATTTAAGTATTCTGGTCAGCTAACTGGTTGTAACCTAACGCACAGACATTCCTGTTTACATATCAACCTCTTTGTTCTGGTTAATATGGGTCAATTTCTATAAATGAGAGAAAGGGAGAAGTTCTCTCTGGTTTTGTAGCTCAAAGTCAGAATATGGTGAAGCAATCAAGGTAAAGGCCATGAGAACTTCCTGAACAACGAGGCACTTATTTCCATGTTATCCTTTCACCTTCTTTTTCACATTCTTTAAAACTTCTGTAATTTGTACATGTCTTGATAACTATATTATGGATACAAAACAAACAAACAAACAAAAAGTTTAAGTAGAAGTTGCCTGTTAACATTTGGAGCACAATAACACTCTGACCTAAGTCATCTATTCATTTTTTCTAAGAGATTTTATCTTATGCTCTTATCTTACCCACCTGAGGAATGTATTAACTAGTGAAAGAAGAATCCTGCAAAACTTTTGTATATGTATACACACACAGACACACACACATTCTCATATATATGTATATATTTCTAACTAGGATGCATGTATAGGGCACGCAGAACCAAAAAGAGATGCAATGAATTGGTGATTTTCAAACTCATTTTAGAATTTTGTTGATATTAATGATTATACCCCTTTAATATCCTATGGTAAAGAACATAAGTTTGGTAATCACTATCTTTGAATGACATGAAAACTCTAGATATTGGGTAGAAGCAGGACTCTGCTTATACTACTTGTGCTTCTCCACACTGGCATGTATTCTTCTTTCCTACACTAGCAGTTTCTGTAGAGGAAGCTAATCAAAGGCTGTGCAAACTGAAACCTAAGGGACCTAGTCTGAGTGCAGAGGCCTCCTTTGAGCACTGCCTAAGGTATTGTATCTTTACTCTTTTGTTCTGTGGTTGCCTCCTCCTACCAACCTCTGCCACCTCTCCTTTCTCCATCACTCCCCTCACTCACATGAACCACAGATGGAAAAGGCATGGGTCGCTGATGCTCTGCAGTCATTAACTCATGTATGCCACATTCAAAGGGAGCCTTAGTTCTAGCCTACTAACAATGTGCTTAATTTAAAAACTACTGTGACTGGGGTAACCTACTGCTTCCTCTCCCATTCCGCATAACCTTATTCTCTATGTGTTGCTCATTGTTCAGTCAGGCAATTCAACATAAATGTCAGTGTGTTCCTACAGGTGCAGAACATGTTATGCTGTTCCACAGTAAATTAGCCCCACCATCCATTGATTGCTATTTACTTTTACTGAAGAGAAAAATAATACACACACATATACACACTCAAAAATCTAGCCTGGTGAAAGCTCCGAGGGAGATAAAATAAAAAGAGGAAGAGACAGAGTATTTCTGGAAGTGGCACTTGATAAAGAAACAGAAGTGTCAGCTCTACAAAGTAAACTATTCAATAGGGAGGAATATGGTTTATTTCAGAATTCTTAAAGCCATGGAATCCTCTATTAGCTTGTCGGTTTGCTGATCAGTAAAGGAAACAACTAGAAATGCATTTGAAGTTG
The DNA here is from genome assembly GCF_057876585.1 of Rhinolophus sinicus. NCBI lineage: Eukaryota > Metazoa > Chordata > Mammalia > Chiroptera > Rhinolophidae > Rhinolophus > Rhinolophus sinicus. The sequence continues at coordinate 171,215,520 of NC_142501.1, forward strand.
ACTAAAGCAGATTGCCTGAGAGAATCTGGAAGTCAAGAAGTTTCCTGCTAAGCAAAACGTCAGTGCCCCCTATACTTTCTTTGCCTGGCTTTAATCAATTATAATCAGTAATTCTGTAGTGAAAAACAAATGTCATTTGGCAATTCACAAGTATTAGTCAAACCAAAGGCATACATAAAATATTTATTAAAATCAAAATAGTTTTTCCATTTTCTTATTTGACATCAACATACAGTGACTAGAGCACATTAAAAAACACGTGTATCTCAGAACATTTCCACATTTTAAAAAATTTAGTTATACTACTTGTCATCACTTTGGATTTTTTCCCCCCACATTTATGTCACAGTGTCTGACATGTCTTGCATGTTGACTGGCATATATTTTAACTGGCATGTGGCTCTGTACCAGAAAAAAAAACCAAAACAAAACTGGATTTATAACATAGTTTCAAAATATTTAGATTTTTAATTTTATTTTAATTTCATAAAAGTACAAACTTTCATTGTTTCATTGTGGAAAAAAGAAAAAGAAAAAAAAACTAAGCAGGAAAATAAAATGGCTCAGCCATCACCACAGGGCTACTCAGTGGGTGAGTGGATATAGCCCCATAGAAAAATCAAATTCCTGCTATATGCGAAGTCCTGTTTGTCTCCCTTCTCTTCCTTGGATATAGAAAAACCCACAATTCTGGTAGCTGCTCATACAAGAGAAGGAGGTGAGTTAATATAAGATGTTTTCTCAGTAAATAGAACTGTGTGCTCACATCACTAAAGATGAAGCTTTTTATAAAAAATGAAAAGTTTAAGTGTCTTAATTCCTTCCAGAGGTTCAGACTAATTACCCTTTCAGTCAAGGTCACTGACAGTCTAAAGAATTTCCAGGCCCCCTAGAGCCAAGTGTTATCTTTCTCATACAGAAACCATGGATTCTTAAGTAAATCAATACATGGCAATTAGCAGGCAATAGGCAAGATTTTTAAGTGGAAATAAGATATGATGATCTTGCTATAGTACACATCTGGCTAGCCATGAGTGAACAGCTGCTGCTATCTTATTGGTGTAATAAAATATCAATTTTAATACGTAGAGCAAACGGGCTATCAAAAAGTGGGGAAAAAATCAAGGTATGAAATTTTCAATTTTTCTGCTTTTAAAAATTATTTAGTGGGATTTTATCTATTCTTGAAATGTCATGCCTTTAGAGAAGAGAGATTCTATAATATTGTATTTTTTATAATAAACTTTATTTTTAGAGCAGTCTTAAGTTCACAGAAATATTGCACACAAAGTATAGCGAGTTCACATGTACCCCACCTCCCGACACACACATACACGAACACAGTTTCTACATTGTTAACATCTTACATTAACGTGGTGTATTTGTTACAATTGTTGATCCAATATTGATACTGATATACTACTATTAACTAAAGTCCGTGGTTTACGTTAGGGTTTACTCTTTGTGTTGTGTAATTCTATCCCTTTGACAAATGCATAAAGTCAGGTATCTGCCTTTACATTATCATACAGAATATTTCCACTGCTCTAAAAATCCCCTGAGTTCCACCCTGTGCTTCTAGAAGATTCTGTAATATTATACTTTTATGTATGAAACCCTAATGTGATGGTATTTTGACCATAAAATTATATTTTATAGATGATTCAAGATTGATTTAAGAGCTAGAATAGTGTGAATTTTCCTCTTAACACATCTTTGATATTCTTTCATTACATATCATTTCTATAGTTTTTTTTGTGGAGAGTACTGTAACAAAGTAAGAATTTCAGACTTGTCCTTAACTCAAAGAATTTACAATTTAATTCAAATTAAATGAATGGATGAAAAGTTAAATAATACAAGGTGTCGATGGCAGCCTAGAACACGTAGTAGGATTAAGTGGTGAGTCAGTGACACGGATACATTGGGGAGTGTTCAAAGGAACGATTGTATACCAAGGCATGAGGTTAAGAGAAAGGCTTCGTGGATTAGGAGGGGCTGGAAGAGGAGTGAACTGTGGACAATCTAATAGAAGGAAGGGCCTCCAAGGCAGGTGAAAGAGCTTTTTCAAGGCTTTATGGAGGGGGAGTTTGTATGTTGTGTCTCTAAGCTGTTCTCAAAGCACAGGCAGTTTGTAAGCCTATACTCAGTTCCATCTACCAACTGTCTTTGCCCACATTCCTCACTGGGAACTTGCCAATTTCTTGGTGACACTGCAGGGTAGCAAGACCCGTCCCCTCTGCTCCCAAGACTTAATGGCCTTTGCCTTCTCAACTCTCCTTACTTCAGCCCTGGACAATCTCTTCCTAGTTTACACAAAGTCTTTTCACTTCATATTACTATACTCAGGAATTGCAAAATCAGCTTGAGGTTTTTTTTTTGTTTTTTTTTTGAGGGGATGGGGTTGGGGAGGTGGTGACAGGAAACTCTAAAAGGGGAAGTGAAAGTCTTTTTCTTTTCTAGCCTGTTTCAAATGCCCTCTAAGGCAAAGAAGTGCAGGGATCTCCATGTTTGGGGTGGGTTAGGACAAAAAGGAAGAAAGAGGAAATATAGGAACCAAATAAAAACAAAATTAGGTTAATATCGCAAAACCCCATCTTAGCACAGAAATAAACAACTCAAATATCCCCAAATTGTTTCAAAATTAGTATGAGAACAAGAAATGTCTTGTATTACTAAGATATGTCTGGTTCCCATCTCCTAGAGCTGTTGAGAACAATTTCTAATAACAAGGGATGAACTACTAAGGAATGAATAAATCATACTCCTAGTCCTCAGCCTTGGGGCCACAGAGAGGAAATGGCACAGGCTTACCGTATTTTCCCGAAAATAAGACCTAGCTGGACAATCAGCTTTAATGCATCTTTTGGAGCAAAAATTAATATAAGACCCAGTATTACATTATATTATATTATATTATATTATATTATATTATATTATATTATATTATATTATATTATAAAGACCCGGTATTATAGTAAAATAAGACCTGGTCTTATAGTAAAATAAGACCTGGTCTTATATTAATTTTTGCTTCAAAAGATGCATTAGAGCTGATTGTCTGGCTAGGTCTTATTTTGGGGGAAACACGGTAATTAGGAAGCCCACGACCAGTGAGTTGGCATCAAGTGGGATTCAGCCAGTAAGACTTGCAGTCTAAGAAAACAGATTGGACTTCACAGGAGAGTCCGGGGCTGTTAGTGCAAGAAGCCAAGTCTGTAAGTCAGGGAACTAAATTACATCAGGATAAAAATAAGTAACCTAGGTTCATATGAGCAACTTGTGACATGTAGAACTTCAAAAAGTTGGTAAAATAATAGAAGGAGATAGTAAAACAACCTGTGCTGTAATCCAGGACACAATCTCTACCCCTTAATAAAAAATATCCCCACTCCAGATAATTGACAGGGTAAGAGAGCCCGAGAAGTTGGCCTTTATCCTGCCAGGGCAGAGAACTCAGGTATGTTGGTGGTAAAATTGGGGTGGAACAGCAGATGTTAGGGAGAGACTAATTAAAGAAACCATTTCTTACTCACAGCACTTCTGACACCAAATGTGTGGGTTTTCCACATCAAACAATTCTCCAATTCTCTGTGGACAGCAACAGGGTTGTCCTACAATTTAATTCATTCTGACACTACCTAGTGTTAGTGCAAACTCCACATATTTAAGGCTTAGTCCCACAAGACTGACCCCCATTGCAGACAATTGCAAGTCGTCAGTCTCTATATCACCTACACTTCTGTCTGACTTGGCCACAAATTGGGAGTTCCCAAGCCCCCTCCTCAGTTTCAATAGTTTGCTTACTAAACAACTAACAAAACTCAAGGAAACATTTACTTGTATTGACTGGTTTTTGATAAAGGGTATTAGAAAGGATGCAGATGAACAACCAGATGAAGAGGTGCATAGGGTAAGGTCCAGAAGGGTGTGAGCTCAGGAGCTTCTGTCCCTGTGCCCTTGAAATGAAAAACCCTCCTGGCATATGGATGTGTTCAACAATCTGGAAGCTCTTTGAAATCCTGTCATTTGGGGATTTTGATGGAGAATTCATTACGTAGGCATGAGGGATTATTAACTCAATCTCCAGTCCCTCTCCCCTCCCCAAAGGATATCGGGGCATGAGGCTGAAAGTTCCAAACTTCTGATCAGGGCTTGATCTCTCTGGTGACCAGCCGTAGTCCAAGAGCCCACCAACGGTCACCGCATTCAAACAAAAGACACTTCTATCACCCAGGAAATAAGAGATTTAGGACCGCTGTGGCAAGAATCAGGGCCAAAGACCAAATAGTAGAACAAAACATGCTTCTAGCACCTCTATCACTCAGGAAATTACAAGGGTTTTAGGAGCTCTGTGCCAGGAATCAGAGGTAGAGACCAAATATATGCTTCTTATTATGTCACAACACTATGTTTGTACTGTGTTTGTCTGAAACAGAAAGGAAATGTTTATTTTTTTTAAATAGTTTCACTTACACTCAGAAATTGAGTTTTCAGTATCTATCACACCGTCTGATCCTAGACACTGACTGACACACAGTGGCTACTTAGTCAATATCTGATAATTAAATTTAGGGTTTTCTGTGGGTATAATTACTGGGGGAGTCACAGTTTATTGATAGCTTTTTTTTTCTTTAGGAGATTAGAACAGCACACATTTATTATCTCACAATTTCTGTGGGTCAGAGTCCAGGCACAGCTTATGGGTCCTCTGCTATGGGTCTCATAAAGTGATGAAGTGTTACCTGCATTCTTTTCAGGAACTCAGAATCTTCTTCCAAGCTCAAGTGGCAGTTGGCAGAATTCAATTCCTTGCAGTTGTTGGACCAAAGTCCTCTTTTTGCTGCTCTTGTAGGTTGGGGACCCCTCATTTGCTAGAGGACACCTGCAGTCCCTTTTATAACATAGCATCTTGTATCTTCAAAGCTGTTAGGGTAATTTTTCTTTAAGGCTTTTGTCTCATTAAGTCATACCCACCTAAAATAATCTCCCTTTTGATTAACTCAAAATCAACTAATTTGAGACCTTAATTACATCTGCAAAATCCTGTCACCTTTGCCGTATTCTTATCAAGGCAGTTTAGAATTCAGTCTGAACCAAGGAAAAATCAATTGTCCACAGTTCCTCTCTGATGTCAACTTGTAGAAAATATTACAATTTTATCATCATTTCTTATCTTTTATCTAAATTGAGATATCACAAACATAAAAACTTTGCAAATTTGAATCACATGACCAGGTAACAGAATTATCAAAATATTAGAGAATAAGTAGAAAAATACAGGAGTCTAATTCCTTCTGTCTACAAATACAATTTGTTCTTCATTGTTCAAAAAAATTTCCATAAATATAAGCATTCAGTATTAAATGAAAATATTTACAAATGCTTGAAACCGGTGTTTAATTGAGCTTTATTGACATTATCAAAGAAACTCAAACAAAATCAGGTCAAGCAAACAATTTCACTCATATCACAACCCCCTTTTTTGCAGATCTGAAGAGAACATGCTAAATGCAGCATCATTGAGGTAGGTCATAGACAGTCAGCTATTTTCCTGAAAATACTACTTGAATGAAAATTTTGATCTGTAAAAATGCAAGGTTAGCTCTTTTCTGGATTTTCTTTCTTTCTTTCTTTCTTTCTTTTTTCTTTTTTGAGCGTTCTTATATTAGGTACACTATATTTCCTGGAAATACTTTTATGCTATTTTTACTGTAGATTACTTTATTTCTCCATGGGATGGGGGAGGTGATTTATATTAGTGTTAATACTGTATCTTTAAAATTTTATATGCTCAACCTGCAAACAATGAGCTTTCAGGAAATAAAAGTATGTCAGTGGGGAAACTCAGAGTGATTGTTCTCTGCTGGAGGATTAAATAAATGTGGAATTCCAAACAGGGTTAGGCAATGAACTATAAAAGACTAAGCAAATGTGAGAGTAAAATAATCTATCTTCCATCACCAAGTGAACGTGTTGCCAGTGCCATACTCTGGGCGTAGCACAGAGGTTACCTTTCCTTCTCTCTGCCTCTCTAGTAGCTGAGAGTTGGGGACCTCTGTACCAACACCTCCCCACAAATCAGGGCGCTGCTCACTGTTAGTAACAGGATAAGGCATGTAACCTAAGAGTCTAGCCACTGCCTGTGAGCTCTTTCACATGAGGATTTCTTATAACTCGTAATACTTGCCTCACGGGTTTGTTACAGAGAATCTAAAGAGGGAATAAGTCACAAAAGTGTTTTGTAAACAATGATCTATATAAATATTAGTTATGTATAATATTGTCTCATTAGGAATTACATAAACCTATATGTATATTATACATGCATATTATATATGCATATATATGTATACACTGTAAGAATCTAAATAAATTCTTTCTCTTCACAGAAAAATCATTTTAAAAAACTGTTGTCTGATAATAGTTCTGTGATCTTATATAGTGTCTTTCCTTTTGTGCACTCTGAAAGTTTTTGTACTAAACTAAAATAAAACTTAAAGTCTGTAACACTCCAGAAACTGAACTAAGATTTTTAATAGTTTAATGCCTCACTCAGTTTTCAAAAGAATTATAAGATAGATATCATTATTGTAACTAACAAATAAGAAAACTCAATGCCAGAGGCTGTATTAAATTTGTAATACTCGTATTCTTGATTAAATCATGAGAGGAAAAGCACCACATGAAGGATACATGTCTTTGGATTTATGATAGCTAAAACCACAAACTGATGACTGAGATAAATATAAGAACTTAATTGATTAGTAGGTGTTATTATCCTCATCAGTAGGTAAGGAAATCAAAGGTTAGGAGTTTAATAATTTGTCCAAGTTGAAGATGAGAACCAAGATTTCAGGCCAGATAAGCTTGAGCTAAAACTTGTGGTATTTCCATTCACTTATTTATTCAAAATAGTTCTAGAGTTGCCATCATGGAGTTGACAGTTGAGTGGGAGAAATAGAAATTAACTCAGTAATCAAACAAGGAAACGTGACTGACTTATCATTCAAGTTTCAGCAAAATATCTCCTCAGAGAACATATCCCCAACTCTTCTAATGGTGTGACCTCCTCTGCTCAACAGTATTTAGCACACTACTGTTAGAATTTCCTTATAGCACTTAATCTGTTTGTTCACTTGTGGTTTTGTTTATTTATTGCATGTATCCCACTAGAATAGAAGTTCCTGAGAGCAGTGATCTTACCTAATTGAATATTGTCCCCAGTGTCTAGAATCATACCTGCCTGTCTTATAATTTAATTATTCATTAAATGTTTGTTGAAAGAAGAGAGAAAGGAAGAAAGGCTCCTAAGGGAAAGCACAGAGTATTATAGGAATTTATTTTACCTGATAGGAGAAATCAGAGATATATGAGGAAGTCATACCCGAAAGGCAAATCTGAAGAATAAGTGATGTTCTAAAGGAGGGGTGTGTGTGTGTGTGTGTGTGTGTGTGTGTGTGTGTGTGTGTGTGTCTGGGTGTTGGGGAGAGTGGCAGACTAAAGTTTCAGGCAGAGGGGAGAGTGTATGATGCAAGGCCTGTGGTAGGACAGAACACATCAAATACAAAGAAAGAAAGGCCAAGGGCAATTTAAGTGCAACCTGTGGCCGAAGAAGTAGATTAGGCTCCTGCCCTGTAGCAATTTTGACTTTATCTGAAGAACAATGAAGAGCCATTGAAGTATTTTAACCAGGAATGAAGTATTATAATGATGTTTGCATTTTAAGCAAGACTTTTTTTTTTTTTTTTTTAATGGAGAGAAGAGAGCAAAGGGAGACAGTGTGGATGCAGAGATCCTAGTTTGGGATTTCTGCAACAGTGTAGAAATGGAAACAAAGGAGTTGTATGATCTTTGATGATGGTGGTAAGAAAAAAAGTTGTTGAAGTCATGAGCTTCTTATAAGAATCTGTGATATTCAGAATCTGTAACAGAGGGGGCATAAAGGGCAGAGGAGATGAAGATGGGAGGGATGGCTACCAGGTATCTGGCCTGTGCAGTAGAAAGGGCAGTGATGCCAACTCTGATAGGGACCTTGGCAGGGGACCCTGAAGGGGTAGCATGGATCTCCCCCTCCCCTTTATACATGGTATCTCCTTGGTCTTGAAAGGTGTTGTAGAGCATAATTATTTATGTTTAAAAGCCCGAGGGTTTTCAGGGACAATTATGGCAGGGCCCACAACAGAACCCAAGTGCCTTCATTTCAGTCCAGTCTGCACATGAACCATCGTAGTGTTGCTTATTTTACATAATTATCATGTTTTGAATTAGAAATGGTTACATCAACATGATTACAAATCTTAAACTAGTTTGTGAAAATGTTTGTTAGTAAATAAATTCCTACATAGATCTCAAGTTCAAGATTGTTCTTAACTATACTAATCTTAAAGATAAAATTATATACACCCTTATGAGATTTTTTTCTTTTCATTTTAGAATCAAGAACAAGATCCCCCAATATAATTAGTTATTTTCATTTTTAATACATACATCTGAACAGTCTTAAGAATTTCAAAGAATGAAAACTGAAAATAGGTAAATATTGGAATAAAAACAACCAGCACCTAAAATGTGAAAATAGAATTGGATCTCATTATATAATATAAAAAGGATTACAAAACCCACTGCACAAAGGAGGTCTGTGTCTTTTTTTTTTTTTGATGTGCCTGTGTAGTGAAACTGCAATTAGTGGTAATAGGAGTTGCATGTGTAGCTCAAAGGGGCTTGATGCAAGATTGCAGCGGGGTGCAAAATGGTACAAGCAAAATCCCATTCTCATTACCAACATGTAATTTTATTGCCTCTTTTAGATAGCATGCTTTTTCCGTTATCAGAATTCCTCCAACCTATTACATCACAAATGCAATTGTAAATGCATTATAAATTCATCCAAGCTGATAAAAAACCAAATGCAGCAAATTGATTTGAAGTGAAGGAGGGGGTTAGAAAGTAAATGGTGATCAAGTTGTATGTGGAATGTAATGTACTCTCCTACGCTTATGGTTCCAAAAAACATATGCTAATCTTTAAAAGACAAATACTCTTTTTTGATACCGAAACATTTCTTGTTTTAGGTTTTGGTTTTACTATACTAGTTTTTCTCAAGCAATAGGCAATTCCTTAAATTTTGTAAAGTGGCGTTCATTCATTCATTTTTATAATAGTTTTGGCAGCACGTTTAACATGCTTGCTTAGCTCAGTGTAGCACTTGATATATGCTAACATGCATTGCTCACATTTAAAAATGTGTAACCATTTAAAAATTTGTATGCATATCCTATGTGTATATAATAGATATATAAATATGTTACTAAACCAGATGGTCCTCCACGCTGAGAATTATTTATATACACATAATATCACACTACACAAATAAAACTTTTTAGTTATAAACAAATTTGTTAAGCATATCATAGTATTTATATGCTATTTTTCTTCTTTAAAAGTATTTGACCATCTATCCTTTTAAATTAAATCTCCTCTGTTGATTCAGGAGTTTTCCATTCTCTTTGCCATTTTAATGCCTATTTTTCTGTCAGAAAATAAAGCAAACGTTTATTTCCACCCCCTATAAGATTTTTGTGTTTATTATATAATACATAATAACCTTTAATTCACATTAATAGTTTTGCTAAGAATATGTTTGGACTGAGGCCAAGTTATTCCAAGATTTGTGCCTGAGAAGCTGCAAACTCAAAGGACACACCAGGTGGCTGAGTGCAGGACATAGGTTTTTTGAGACTCACAGACCAGGGAGAATCTCTGGTGGCAGCCAGCCAGAGGGGTAGTGCTCCATATACAGACAGAGAAGAAGCAAAGTTATATACGTAGGTACAGCAAAACAGAGCATTCCATGGAGACATCATCTGGCCAGGCCTACTCGTCTGCTCTCATACACACAGCATCCCAAGGAGCAGGGAGACCTTGACTGCCTGCCCGCTCATCTGACTGTGGGCCCCGGCCCTGCAGAATGTCATGATGAAAGTAGGTATTAACTTGAACGTTGCAGCTCCTTTTCCCCTGCTAATTTACTAAGTAGTTACTTGCTTAAACATATGAATTGATATCGTAGATGTACTCACACTACAATTTACATATAACACAAAAATATTGTCCCTTTATTCAGTTTACTACCAGTATGAACTTAAAAGTCTCGACTGTCTGGGTTGTAGGGGTTAAAAATTGTCCCATTGGTTTCAATTGGAGCAAAAACATAACAGTCTCTTTACGTAATGCTTACTCTGTTTAGATAAAAATTCTCAGACTTCTAGTCACTCAACCAATCTCCCCTCTCTGAGACAGCTTTTTGTTGAAAGGAAAAGTGGCATTCACACCTGCCCTGGCATGTGGGACCTGCTGTGCCCCTGTTTACCTGATGACTATATAATTTCTTGAATGCTTTAGCCAGGTGACTGGCTCCCTTCCTCTTTCAGTCTTTGTTCCCAAATAGGAGCCAGCTAAAATACTTACTTGTTTTGTCAGGAAGGGGTTTTGGAAAGAGGAGATTCTGAAGGTAGAAGCTACCTAAGAACTGAGAGGTTTAACAGAGGATGCTGCCAACTGTCCACTACCAAATCTGTAAATCCTCCTCTGTCTGCACCAGACGTTTTTCTTATGTTGTAGAATCGTTTGTAGGGCTTGTTAAACCTTAGATTGCTGGGTCCCACCACAGAGTTTCTGATTCAGTAGGTCTGGATGGGGCCTGATAATTGACATAGCTAACCACCAAAGTGATGCTGATGCTTCTGACTTAGGGACCTCACTTTGTGAATCACCGCAATGAGGAAGTTTAACTGTATCAAAGAGATGCTGCATCCCATTCTTTTCCATCTTTGTAGACATCTGGCTTCATCAGTGATTCGTTCTATTGCTCTATTCTTCAGTCTCTTCCGCTGTACAGAATCCTTTGAATCAACATGCAGGTCATGGTTTACTCTGCCTCTCAAAAACAAAACAAAAGGCACACAGAACTACAAACAGCTTTCATGGATCTAAGATGTATCTCTGGCTACCGTGTGATTTCTAAAAAGCAACACTGTTTTGAGGAGTTTCCTACTCATGCTATAGCTACTTCACTACCTTTTGTTTGTTCCAGCTTTCTACAATCTGGGTTCTGCTTTCACTATATCCACTACTATGTCATAACTGCTAGTCTGTTTAATCTAAGTAAATTTTATACTCATATGGTGTTATTTTACAGTTATTCTTAGCTAAGACAAAACTTTAGTTTGAGAAGAAATGTAAATTTCAAGGAATTGTATAACTTGTAGATTCAGGTTCCAACTTGTTCGACTACTTACAAATTGGGGAATTATGGGCAAGTGTTTAAATGTCACTAAACCTCAATTCATAAGTGTTAATTAGAAGTAATTGTGTCGATTTTATAAAATCATTGTAAGAATAGGGCTATTGTTCATATAATACCTAAAATAGTGCTTGAAATTTAAGCAGTGGTTAATGATAATTACAATAATAATAATAGAAATACTAATCTAACTTTGACATTTAGAACATAGAAAAAACAGATTATTTTGAGACTATGCTTTGTCACCAACTATCAAAATGCTAGAGGGTGCTAGTATTGATATTTTAACTGTAGTGCTTATTATATGTAAATTATAATAAATCAAAAGAATAGCCTCTTTTGAGTTAAGTGGATCACTTGTTGAAAAAGGTATTTTATCATCTAACATCTTTTAGACAGGTCATGCTGGCTCTTGAGCCACTATAACTGAAGAACTGTCATATTAACAAAGAATTCTCCAAAGGAATTCCCTGTGTACTAAACATTATCCCTCCCTATAACCTCATTGTAACCATAGTCATGTCTACTCATGCTCAAAGTCAATTACCCTTCGTGGAATTGATGGGCTTGACAGAATCAGCTCATGTTGGACAATTCTGGCTTTATGGTCATTTAAAATCCCATGGTCAGGCCCTCCATGTTTACCAGGACTCAGAAACACAGCAGGAAATGTTTTTCAGAGATCAACCATTCTCCTTTGAGTGTGGTTCTGGACTCTTCAGAGGCTAAACTGATTATCCTATTGGGGTTGCCATAAACCTGACATCTCATCTTTTCTCACCCCAGACACCTACAATATCGTAGGGTCTACTGGGTCATGTGTCCTAAGCAGCAAAGTTCCCTGCACTCCAGCCTATATCTGCTGCTGGATTCTTGCTCTGTTTTACAATCATAGTTGGCAGTTTTTCTGGTCGTCCTGTATGTGGGCCAGAGAGTAAGATTCCCAGGTGTGGCATATGCTGCCTCTAAAACCAAAAGAGACTTACCAGGTGTTGTGCTTCCTTCTTTGTAGTGGGAAATGGAAGGTGCAATGGTTTGTTCTGTTCTTTGAATAGACTGGTCCAGCATTCCTTAGATAACAGGAGCTTTAAAAATTTGAGGCTACAGCAGGCTCCTGCAATTTTGTTGAGTTTATCTCCCACCTTCAAAGGCACATCTGTCTTAAATCTCCAACACACTTGTTACTTCTTGTTTATTTGGTTCTATTAGCATGATGTCATCAGCATAGTATGCCAGCAGGATGTTCTCCCAGATGTGCAGTCAATCCAGATTCCAGCAGGATGTTCTTCCAGATGTGCAGTCAATCCAGATTTCTTTGTCAGAAGGAGAAAGCATTAACATAGCCCTGGAGCAAGACTGCAATGTATGATTATCACTTCCAAGTATTTGCAAACTTTTTTGGTTCCTCTTCTTTGAAGAGGGTGAAAAAGAACACATTTTCCAGATTAAAGGCTTCATGGCATGTACCCGAGGCTGTATTTATCTGCACTAGCAAAGATGGCACAGCTAGCACAGCAAACTCAGTGAGGGTTACTACTTGATTGAGTTTGCAATCGTTGACATCCAAGAAGCATCTCACTTTTGTAGAGGCCAGTCTTGTGATTTAAATAGAGATGAGTCAGGACCACTAGCTCTGCCTCCTTGAGGGTCACTAAGTTCTGCCAATCCTCGCTCAATATCTCATTGGTTTTGATTTACAATCTTGGCTGGCAGAGCAGTATCAGCGACCCCCTCACTTTTCCATGCTATGACGTGACTCATGCGAGGAAAACAATGTATAGGCTGTGCTGATTACCAAATATATCTATTTCTAGGGTACACTTAGGAAATAAGGACATTACTGGGTGGGTTCATGAACTGAGTGGACCATTGTAGATTGAACCTTGGCCAACACTCCACTTAATACCTGGCCCTATATGCCCCTTCACCAATGGGGGCTCATCATGACACTGTCATTCCTCAGGGTTTGATTTCAACGAGGACTTTATGTTGAATGACCTAGAAATATTTAGGAATTCTCTTTTCTTCAATGACTCGTTACTCTGGAATGGAAATTAGCATGCAAGAAGTTTAGGGAGTGCTAGGCTCAATATCTATGTAAGGGTGGGTAATGAAACAAGACTGAGCATATGGAGAAATTGGGCTGCAGTGCAGTTTCAACAAAGACCATGGCAGACCCTACATGGAGCTCCGAAGATAGCCTTTTCAGGTTATCACATTATGATGATGAGACAGACCTTTATATGATGCCTTCAACTACTCATTGGATAGAGGCTTTCCTTGGAAAGGGGATGTGACCTAGAGCAATGCAGTTCTCCAGCTGATGTAATTTCCTGAGAGGGCTGAGAACTGAGAATTGTAAGCTCACAAAACTCCCAGCAGCTGAGGAAAAATTTCATCTCTAAAGATGAAGTTGCATGGCACATCTCACTACCTCTGAATCTTCCATTATCCAGCTGTGGGGAATGTCGGTGTTAGGAATATACCAGTCATCAAGCTCTTTAAATAGAGAATACATATAAAACCACCTTCAAAGCATTGTCTCTGAACAGTTGGTTCCCTTTGAACTTTTGTTCTTCTAATAACTATGTTTTGCTTTGTTTTTCACTTTACTATTGTGGTAAAATATACATAACATAAAATTTACCCTTTTAACCACTTTAAGTGTAATTAAGTGGCATTAAGTACAATATTGTGCAACTATCACCACTATGTATTTCCAGAACTTTTTGTTTTATTATGTTAAACAGAAATCCCATACCTATTAAATAACAATTCCTCATTTCTCTCTTCTCTCAGCCCCTGGTAAACCTCTATTTCACTTTCTGTTTCTATGAATTTGGCTATTCTAAGTAACTCGTATAAGTGGAATCATACAATATTTGTTCTTTTGTATCTGGCTTATTTCACTTAACATGTTGTAGGATGTGTCAGAATTGCATTCTCTTTTAAGGCAGAATAATATATGTATTTTTTAATTTCACTGTTGTGAATAATGCTTCTATGAACATTAGTGTAGCTGTTTGAGTCCTTGTTTTTAATTATTTTGGTTGTAGGTCCAGAAGTGGAAGTAAAATATTGCTGAACTAATAGCTACATTTTATGTTAGAACAATACTTTTTTTATTCAAAATGTTCACTATTAAGAGAGTATAATTCATATTGCATACAAAATTATATTCATTTAATACATTTGCTTTTATTTATTGAATATGTGCCACTGTGCTAAGCATGTTGCATCCATTATATCTTAATTATTGGCAGGTAGTAAGTACAAATTAAATGGTAGTGATTGATATTCACTATCAGTATCTCGTTGAATCTTTATGGTAAACCCCATGAAGAAAGAGTGTAATATTTTTATGCTAAATTTATTAAATGGAAAAGTTGGGGCTCGAAGAGGTTAATAAGTTGCCTAAGGTCATTCAGCTCCATAATGAAAGAGCCAGGCTTGACAACAAGAACTGTTGTCTCAAAGACTATGCTCTGAGTTCTTACTCTTTCTTACATTTAGAGAACTATTAGACTTTGACCTTATATTTAAGGACCTCATCTTTACCTTTAAAAATGTGTAAATTACTTTAAAGTGTGAAATTCCCTAAGGGGAATTTTATGTTTTTATTTGACTTTACTACAGCGTATTCATATATCTGATAAAAATATTAGTCAAGTAAATTATTTTAGTATAAACATTTTGACAGTCATAACAGCAGCTTTTTTATTTGTCCTCAAATTTCATGACAGAACATGGAATGCAGCGCTAGCCTAAGATATGTATAATTTTTCATTTTCACGTATGTGGAAACTGGAATCAGATCAATTTTCTACCCCAGATTTTTTCACTTAATGACATTATAGCATTTTAGAGTTTTTAGACGATTTAGAACAAATAGAAACATTCAAAAATACTTTAGTATCTTCTTTTTCAGAAACATAAAGCATATTTATGAGATAGTTACTTCAGTTTACACATTGGAAATTTTATTTTAAATCAAAGTAAATAGAACATATATTTTAACTTTGCTTTTAACACAATTATTTACAAGTCATTGGCCTACAATTATTTTAGGAGAAAAAAATATTACATAATTTAATAAAATGAATCGTTTTTTGTTTTGTTTGTCTTGTCTGCTGATAGATTTATGGGCAAGTGACCGTGCACACAAAGCCAGTTTAACAAGACAATCTTCTAAAAACATGTTTCTCTACACTACAAAAGTTAAAACTATGTTGAGAAAAATCTGCAAAATATTTAAGTGGTAGTTACATTTCTTTCTATCGTGTTTTACATTTTTATAAGTAATATTCTAGAAAGTAGTAGAGATATCTGTCTGAAGAAACCAAGTAAATCAAGGGGAAAAGTTTCTGGGTCAAATTGCTTTCATATTATGTTGAATTTTGGAGTGCAGTCTTTGGTCAGGTTGTTACTTTGGCTTTCATTTTGTTCCTTAATGAAGTTTTCTTGTTATATTATTTCTCCTTTTTATTTTTAAACCTGCTATATTTCTCCCTGACTGTGGTTTGACTGTATGAAACTGGAATAAAGATAGTTAAAATATAGCTGAGATTCTCTAAGAATTCATCAGAATCATTAAACTATAAGTAACATATATTGCAATAATTTAATGGTATCATTAAGTGTACACAATCCAAACTGAAACACTTAGCTTCTAATCACAGCTTCACTTGAAACTGATAAGCGGACTTAGTTTGCATGTCAATACTTCTCACTCCAGACTGATGATTTGGAAGAATATTTTCTAATATAAACTTTCAAAGTTTGTCTCTCAGAAGTTTGGTCATTAAGTATGGGGAATCTCCCACAATCATAGTCTCCTACAGTGTGACAACAAACATCAGTGTATAGATCACGCTGAACATTCCTGCAGGAGGTAAATTTGATTAATGTAGTCACTCAAAATTTTTGAAACTATTATTTAGAAATCATATTATACGTGTTGAAATTTCTTAATCTCTCTGGAGTTCAGCCTGGCAATGGCAATTGACAGTAAAACAGGAAGTGAAAAAAATATGTGTTTGGATTTCATATTTGTGTATGTAAATATTCACTGGAGTATATTGCAACCTGCACTAAATTTTAGTGTGAGGAGTATTATGTCCGTGGCAAGATTTCTTTCAGTTGGCAACATTTCTAAATAACTTGTTTGATTGTTATGTGTCAAGTGTATTAAACAAATGAGGACCTGGTGATGAAAAATTAGTTATAGCTCACTGAACTGAGCATTTAATATATTGTATAATGCAGAAACAATGGAATTTTTGTACTAGAGTGAAAATTTAAGATTTTTTCTATATTATATAATTTTAAGTGTCTACTTTTTTATATTCTTAGCAGAAAATAGGTAAACTTTAAACCAGCAATATTTCATAAAATTAGATAAATAATTTAGTGTCTGATATTTATTTTTTAAATAAACTTGGTTTATTTATATACCACACTAGTATATAGTGGAAGAGGCTTCATAAGAAAAGAAGGGATTATATGTAATAACGTCATGGTCAAATGAAGGAAAAACTTGATTGTAAAGTTGTTCAGGCAATATGTTATAATTTCCTGCAGAAAGAGTAGATGCACCAATTATTATTGAGATTTTTTTCTATGTGCTTTTCATGTAAAAATATTTGTCAGAAGAAGCTCATTTTTATTTAAAAGTAAGAAATGTTTGCATTACATATGATGCTTGTCTATGCATAAGATCTGAAATATTGTTTTTATGTACCTATAATCCATTGATTGAATGGCAAAAAAATACACTATCTTCTTTACCTTAGTGCACAAATACTAAACTCTGTTGGTGAGCTGCCCTATACCTCTCAGTTCTATTAGAACAAAAAAAGTTCACCTAGTTACCTAACAGTAATTTGAGGCTCCATTTAAAGTTTATGCTAGTGATGAAGTCTATATCTGCTTGAGTCCTACTGTACAACGAATGATAGGATGAAAATCAAAACTTATTTTTAGGTGGATTTATATATCTTTTAGACAGTAATTGCTTCCAAGTGCTATCACTGAGGTTCAGCGAGCTAAAGATTCCCTTGGTCAATATTCACTCAACTTATACACCCTCCACTGTACTCTAGCTAGCCCCAGTTATTCAAACAGGCTGTTGGGACTTTCATGAAGATCTAATAACACCTTGCATGAAACCTGAACAAATCGAGAAGAAAGAAAAAGGCAGAAGTAGAACAAAGTATCAGCTGTATTACTGTATTTATTACTCTACTATTAAGTTAGAGAATGTACTTTGCTACTTATTTTACTAAGTTGGAGAATTACTTTGCTACTAAGTTGGAGAATGTAGTTAGGGTGCTGAATGAGCTCCCTAACTAAATCTCAAATTTAGGTAGACCTAAGCACCTAGTCCTGGATAGCATTTATAGGTTGGAAGTACCAAAAAGAATTTGTGCTATCTGTAGTCGTCTGGTTCCCAGAGTATGGATGAAGTGTTCTCCTCTAACCATGTTTTTCAAATGATACTTAGGGAGGCAACTGTGATGTCATGGCCCATACTTCAACTTTTGAATCAAGGGACCTTGGTGAAAGTTTGGCTGTGCCATTCAGATGCTGTTTAACCTTCAAAATGTCAAAACTATACAAGTTCCAGTTTTCTCATTTGTAAATTAATAATGATAATGCCTAACTTTCAAAGTTATTTTAGGGGTTAAAACACATAATGCATGTGAAAATGTATGAAACTATGGAAATATCAAATATTATTATATTAATAAATGGTATATGTCAATCAAGAGTTGTTGAGCACTGTGCTAAACATTGGAGATACAGGGATGAATAAGACATTGTCTCTGACCAAATCTCATGTAAGAAATAAAAATATAAACAGATTGTTTCAAGGAAGGGGCAGTAATGAGAAATGGCCTGAGTGCTTATGGGTGCACTGAAGTCTCATTCATTAGGAATATTTAAGTTACTTACAAATTTTCATATACCTAGATCAGATGAATCTGTGGAACAAACAGCAGCTAGGCTATATGCCCACGGCTTTCTTTCTATACATACCTTTACTTCTCTAAGAGACCTTTATATGGACATAAATTCTATGAAACCAAATGTAGTATTGTAGAGGTTATGTCATGTGGTGGTAACACTGGTTTTATCAACATCAGGTTTTATATTGTAAAAACTAAGGAGCATGACATGCAATCAGCAAGTTTATAGAATATTATTGACACTTAATATGAAAGCCAAAGCCAAGAGATTGTTCTCAGTAGAAAGAGTTTTGAAAATGCAAAAGTCAGAATCCATGCAGTAGTCCATGGTCAAAACTAAATAGGGACTGAAAATCAAGAAAACATCCTATAGACTTCACAGAAGAGGGTTAGAACCTTGAACTGAGATAGTCCAATCCATCCACTTCCTGAAAGGAGAGCTGCCTTATGCAGGCAGTTCAAAGTACTGGCTCTAAGTACTGTTCAGACTATTTTTTTCAAAATTCTGCCATTCTTAAAAATTGTGATAAAAAATACATAGTGTAAAATTTACCATTTTAACCATTTCAAATGTACAAGTCAGTGACATTAAGTACATTCATGGTGTTGTATAACCATCACCACTGTCCAATTTTAGAACTTTCCCATCATTCCAAACAGAAACTCTGTACTCATTAAACAGTAACTCCTCATTCTTCCCTTCCCCATTTCCTGGATACTTTTATTCTACTTTCCGTCCCTATGAATTTGCCTATTCTATATGCTAATATAGTGGAATCATACAGTATTTCTTGTTTTGTTTGGCTCATTTCACACAGCGTATTTTCAATATTCATACAATGTTCATACATGTTATATCAGAGTTTCACTTGTTTTTAAAGCTGAATAACATTTAGTTGTATGTTTATACCGCCTTTTTATAACTACTTTTTATGACCAATTTTTATAAACTCATCTATTTATAGACATTTGGGTTGTTTCTACCTTTTGGCTATTCTGAATATTGCTGCTTTGATCACATATGCATATTATGATTAATTCTGCTGTGAACATTGGAACATCTATTGAGTCCCTGAGTTCTACTCTTATGGTTATATACTCAGAAGTGTAATTGCTGGTTTATGGCAACTTTGTTTAATTTTTTGAGGAACCGTCATACTGTTTTCCACCAGAAATGCATAAGGGTTTTATTTTCTCTGCATTTTCAACAACAGGCTATTTCTGGGTTTTTGTTTGTTTGTTTGTTTTTAACTATAGCCATCATAATGGGTGTCAAGTGGTAGCTCATGGTTTTGATTTGCAGTTCCCTAATGACTAACAATATTGAGGATGTTTTTATGTGCTTATTGGTCATTTATATATCTTCTTTGGAGAAATGTCTATTCAAATCATTTGCTTATTTTTTAAAATTTAAATATAGTTGGTATACAATATTTTAATAGTTATATTAGTTTCATGTGTACAATATAGTGAGTTGACATTTTTATACCTTGCGATGTGATCACCTGGTTGCCTATTTTTGAACTGGGTTGTTTGGTTATTTTGTTATTTAGTTATAGGAGTTTTGTACATACTCTGAATATTAATCCTTTAACAGATATATTATTTGCAAATATTTTCTCTCATTCTGTGTGTTGTCTTCTCGGTCTCTTGATAGTGTTCTTTGAGACACAGATGTTTATCGATTGCTTTTTTTTGTTGTTGTTGTTGCCTGAAATTTTGTTGTCAGATCCAGGAAATCATTGCCAGCCTACTTTTAAAGCAAATTAGTTAATTAATTAGTTAATTAACTGGAATGATGCTAAATTGAATTTTGCAATATTATTTCATCTTCAATTTATTAATTAAAATAAGAAAATGAAATGAACAATACTTACTGAGACTTAGCTAAATGTATTTTTCTTATTACCTACAGAATTATTACTAAAACTATTTAAAGTACTAATAGAGAATATGCCTAATAATGTCACTGTGCTATCCCATATGAAAAATTAACTCTGCCCATAGCAAACTTGAAAAAAATATTTTCATGACATTCATGAAATGCTGTAGTGCCTGGTTTGTTTGTAATGATATGTGAAACAGAATGATTTTATTACTGATAGGGAAAATTGGCAAATATTTTGTCTTCTCAGGTTTCAGTGTAATTTACAGGTTAATTGTGCATTACAAACACAAATTATTTAGATTGGAGAGTTGTTTTCTCTATATTGCTATTGATTTAGATCCACATGAAGGAAAAAGGCATTAATTTGAGGGCAAAGAGGTGTCAGAAATGATTTATAGATTTCATGGAGTGTCAGGAAATGGACATCACTATCTAGTATCTTGTATGAATACTAAGGGTGAAATTCTGAAAGAACGAGGCTACAAAGGGAAGCAAATTTTTCACAGAAGCAAATATTGACATAAAACCAATATATCTTGTTCTTAAATGAATCTTAGAGATGAACCCTGGAGGTTATTCAATACCACTGAAATGAGCAAGATAGTCTCACCCAAGCTCTCTTCCAATGGTGTTAAAACCTTCTTTTGTGCTCTAAAAGTACTCTACATTTCTGAAGCAAGAACCTAAAATAAGCTGGACTCACCTTCATAAGCAGAATGCAAAAGTCACCCATCCATATTTGGACATCCAAAAGTACTTGTTTAGAAAGCCATCTGGATAGTCTTTGTATTGTATTAAGAGGGCTAGAAGCCACCAACAAAAATGCAAATCCGTTCAGATAAGAGATGTGGGGAAAGAATATACATGTATATGTTCTTACAAAAATAAATTGGAGCACAGGGCAAAGATAAATGTTTTAACACGAAGGACAGTTTTAGCTGTTCCTGTTAGTCATTACAATAAAAGTAAATATATGATGCAACAATAGACACACACAATGATACTGAAAGGTGGGATTGGATAGCAAGGGAAGCAGGTGCACCTTTTATATATATTTTTAAAAAGCATCAATTTCAGTTTACATACGTAGTTTGACAACACAAAAGAAAATGTTTTGTGGTACTCCCTCTTTGACCTTTGAATGTATGTGATCTCAGTAAAGAAAATTAGATTAAGAGCAAACATACAGGAATCTTTATTATTTATTTCTGCAACCTTATTGAGACTTGTTACATAGATGGAGAGCAAACTATTTCCTTCAACATTTATTTCTCAAAAGAATATTGCCTTCATTCTCTGTCAATTAAGAGGAGCCCAGAAGGTTAACCCATTCTGGCCTATTGCTGCCTTAATTGGATACATCTGAAAATTCACTAAAGTAATAAGTTCTTTTCCTGAAACTAGCAAGCATATTTCTTTTACCAGGTTTTTAACTGAGAGAATACGTTACCAAACATGTTGGAATGGTTGTGGGTTTTATTTTATTTAAAATGACTTCTAGTCCCAAACATAATCTGAATTGCAGCACAGCAGAGCAGTAGATGGATAATATATAAGGATGGTAATTATTCATAACTGCTCTGTTAAGAAACAGAATAAAGTAATACATTTTCCAGTAGTCAAAACAATGAAACTTTCTTAACTGAAAATGATTTTATAGTTTGAAGTTGTTTCCTCTGTATAAATGTGATTTCTGTTGGCTCATGAAATTTGTTTTTATACTGTTTCTGAAATTCAGGTAGATTCCTGAGTACTAGCCCTAGACTCTTAAAAAAATAAATAAATAAAAGAAAAAGGAAAAGAAAGAAAAGGAAAGAAACACATAGCTTTAAAGGAAATAAAATCAAAGCTTAAATTAAAAAACTAAATTTAAGGAGGAAAATAAAAATTCCCCCCGAGATATCCTTACATATGACACAAAAATATAAAAATCAATGTCGTATACCACACTAAAGAGAGTTCAGTACAGTTAAGTTCAATACCACACATATTATTCCATTTTTCTGATCTGTGTTATCTCTGGGCCTAGAAAATAGTACCAATATCAACTATATGTGATCTGAGCAATAATCTGACTATGGAGGGGGATTGAGATAAATCCAGGGGTTTATCAAAGTGTTGGAACAAATCACTTTAACCCTGCCAATATCTGAAGGAGCAGGACAAAGGTTAATCTACAGCACTGATAACTAATATTTGGCTGTGCAGGCATCAAATAACCCTGTGCAGTAATGTTAAAGGTCTTTCTGACTCAAAGGCATGTTTGTCCTAAAAGGGTTAACATTTATTTGGTTGAGGGTAGAAGGTTTGGTTGTTGACCAGGTTGAGGTCATAGGGTGAGATTGGTATTTGGATGGAATGCACATCTTGTTTTCATTATTGAGAAGGTATATATAAAACAAACAAACAAACAAATAAAAAACGCAAAAAACAAAACAAACAAAAAGACTTGTTTTAAACAAGCATGAAGACCTGTACACAGATAGCTAGTTTGACTCAGACCCTTATTACCTCCATGTTTTTTCTTACCCATTCATTTTCAAAACAAAACAAAATCTTTGAACTATTTCAGGAAGTCTAATCATGCTTTGCTCAATTATAATCATTTTGTCTTTACCCTGTGGCCAGAGGGGTGGTTGGGCAAGGATGTGAGTTAAATCTTTCTTTCCCCTGTCTTTGGAAGTCATCCAAATTGGTTTGTCGGCTGCCAGTTTGTGGCCCTTTATCTAATGATGTGGTGGTCACAGCTGATTCTCATGTCACACTTGAAGTCTATGATAAACTGGAAAATCATTTAGTGTCTTGGGAAACAGATTAAACTTACAAGGGCATTCATCATCGCCTTGACACTGACTTATGTTTTAGTGTTGAGCATGACACATTGTTTGTCAGTTAAAAACAAAAATTGTTCTTAACTGGTGTTCTTTTTGTAAAGTTCTTTGGTACATATTATACTCTATGAAATGGTTTTAAAGATAGATATTTCACTGTTAACAGTCTTGATTCTCTGGTGATCTACATTGGAAATCCACTTTATAGAGAAAGTTTTCATATCTATTAAACAGAGGTATACTTTAGGATTAATATTTTTAAAAAGAAAAGCATTTCTTTCAAAAGGCCAGTTTGTAGTCTGGGTATAGAAAATATCATACTCTTCAGTCAGCACTGAATATTTTATTCCTGTTGGACTTGCTAAAGATAATCTCTTCAAAATTTTAGCTTTGGTATTTAATGTTCATGTACAAAATAAATTCTCTCTATATTAAGTATGGGTATTGTTTTTAAGCTGTTTATAATATAGAAGTAAAAATGACATCACAAAATATAGTACCTCAAAATAAAACATATCAGCTATCAAGTAATCATTTTTTCATTAAGTTAACATTTTTTAAATATCTATCAAATTCCAGACACTGTTCTAGGTTTGGAATTTATAACAGTGAAAAATAAAAGGAAATAAACAAACCCTGAGGTCCCTTCCCTCGTGATGAGACAATAAGAAAGACACAAAAATATATAGTATGTTAGGTTATGGTAAATGGCAAGAAAACGAGGCCAGAGGGTGGGAAAGTGCATATGTACAGGGGAGGATTTCAGGGACTTTGTTATTCAAACAAAGTATTTGGGAAGTCCTTACTGAAAAGGTAAGAAAGACCTAGAAGAAGTGAGTGAAACAGGCATGTGATTTCTAGAGAGGAACATTCCAGACACAAGGACAGTCAAAGGACAAATGGCCTGAGGCAGACTGTACCTGGCATCAGGGTGATGGAACAGATTAAGCTAGGAGGATAGGAGGAGAGTCAGGGTGGATGAAGTCAGAGAAGTGAGATGGTCCAGGTATGACAGACCTTGTTTATCATTAGGGAACCATTGCGGGGCTTCGAGCAGAAGAGTGATATTACTTGATCTACATTTTAATGATTGCTTGTTATGCTTTGTCATAAATAACCTGCCAAAGACAGAGCAGGAAAATCAGATAGGAGATTATTGCAACAATTAATAATATATTTTTAGAAGATAAGATTTACACACATAAAATTAATAGAAAATAATGCAAAGAAGATTAATATCATGTTGCTATGTGATCATCCTTTTAGTAATCTTGAACAGATTACCCAGCACTACTCAGAGTTGTTTTATATTTTTTTCTTTCTTTAAGCCTGAAACTTCTATGTACTTCATTCTATAGTAAATAGAAAAAGAAATTGCCTTGAACTTCATGAAAAATACTCTTTCATTCATTATTTCAATAAAACATTTATTGATCATCACATATATACTATGCATAAACATAGTCACTAGAAATATAAAGATGACTAACAAATGGTCTTTTCTTTAATCTCTCACAGTCTCATGAGAAAAACAGAAATATAAAAATATATCTGTAATACAATTTAGAAACAGTCCAGAGTCATGTCCAGGACCTTAATAAAGCACAGAGGAAGTATATATATTTTAGTCTAGGAAACGAGGAAAAGTTTCTGAGTATTGTTTTGAGTAGACTTCACTCTTCTCAAACCCTTACCCTCACACCCTTAGACATAGAAAAGCTGTGGTCATAGACACAGGGAAGTTGGTCAGAAGAGAATTCTAACCACTTCATGTTGAACCTCTGTCTCAGGAACATGCAGACATCAACACCAGATATTCATTTTACACGTGTTTATCAAACACTATGTTCTGAGAATAAGCCAAACTCTGGAATTCAAAGAAGAGAAAGCATGGTTCCTTCTGTCAAGGAGCTTGTTGTCTAATGGGGAGAATAAAAAAGCATAACCCGGAAATGTCAAGAGTATTTTAAGGAGAGAACCTGGCATACATTGAGAATAGAGAGAAGGGACATCTAACCAAGTTTAGAAGAGCCAGAGTATTGCTTCGGGATATGGTATGCAGTGATCTAATAGGAAACTGGGAGCTAGCCAGAAGGTGGTAGTGGTGTGTGAAGTGTAGTGGAGTTGAATGACAGGCTGGGGAAAGATGGTGAAGATGTTTTAAGGCTGAGTGAGCAGCATGTGCAAAGGCTTGGATTTAAGACAAGGACTAAATGCAGTTGGTGGGATTAATCAGTTGGTAGAATGAGGGTGGAGAGTAGAGACTACTGGGAAGGTGATGAGCAGTGAAGCTACAGTAATAATTGGAGGCTAACTAGAAAGATTGTCTAAGCCATCCTGAGAAGTTTGGACTTTAGAATTTATTTTGATGGGAAGCCATTAAAGGGTTTTAATCGGGGAATGACATGATTAGATTTACATTTTAAGAAACTGAAATAGCTACAGAGTGGAAGATAGATTGGAGTGGGAGTAAACTGGTGTGAGAGAGACTAGTTAGGAGGTGTGGCAGAAACATGCTAGCAGTGATGGTGGCGTGAACTAAGGTATTTGCAATAGGAATGGAAAACAACAAATATGTTAAAGATAGACGAAATAGAAATTACAATATTCAGAGAGAATACATTAAAAAGAGAATTATTAGCTCTTGGTAATCAGTTGGGTATAGGCTATCAAGAAGAATGAGTCATTAGTGCAGTATCAGGGCTTTTGAGCTGGGCAAAAAATAGACTACATCAACATTTCAAATCAGGAGTGTATTTGGAGAATTAACAGAGGGAATAGCAAGATTTGTTGCAGCTATATTCAGTGCAATATACCTGAGAGACAAGTAGAGACCTCTTCTAGTAAGTTATTTATCTGGGTCTGAGATGAAGAAACGGTGTGGAGTGGAAAATTAAATCTATGGAAATGGGTGAAATCATCCAAGGTGAACAGGAAAAGTGATATGGAGAGAGAGAGAGAGAGAGAGAGAGAGAGAGAGAGAGAGAGAGAGAGCGAGCAACCCCTTGGAAAACATTTGAGGATGAAGCAGAATAGGAACCTCTATTGAGACTGAATCAGAGTAGCCAGAGAGGTGGATATAAACCAGATTATGGCATAATGGAATCCAAGAAGTTTAAAGAATTACTAGCATAAAATCATAATTTACTATGAATGAGTTAAGATTCGTAAAGCACATAGAATAATGTCTGACCCATAGTAGATTCTCTATAAATGACATCAATTGCTGCTGATAAATCAACTAAATATAACTAAAATGTCCCTCAATTATCACTAGCCTGACAATACAAATGGAGACATCTTAGCAGTATCACATTTCCTTCTCTTGTCTGCATCTGGATATACCTTTCAGAAATACAGGTTATGGAATGTTCCTGCAAGTACTACTCATGTCTTTAACCTCCTGTAAGTGTGTGGCATATTCCTTGTTAGTCACTCCTATGGGCTCTCTCCTATCTGTGTCCTCTACAGAGGAAGGTACCTCACTACGATTTCTATTATAACACGTGGGACAGCTGTGTGAATCCAATATTCTTGTTTCCAAATGGTTGTGGATGTTTTACTCCTTGAAATAATAATGTTATTTGGTCTCACTGAGAAAGACGGCAGAACTTAGCTAGAAGGAAGAAGCTGGTGTCAAATTTATGATAATATTGGTGAGTGAAAGCTAGTGACTAGAGGCTGGCAGAAAATGGTGATGAGAGATCCAGTAAACACAAAGAGTATGAGTATTCATGGCACAGAGGGTGTGACATAAGGGAGACAGCAAATTGTCTGGAAGCTGTACTAAAGAAGAGGATATAATGACTTCCACTCTCAATTTTGAGGTGTGTGGAACATGAAAGAATGTTCATCAGTGGAAAAATGTGTTCACAGGAATGAACACGATTTTAGTCCAGTCTGGAGTAAATATGCTATAAAGAGATTTTGTATACAGAGGAATTTGTTTACTGTGGAAAAGTAAAAGGGTGCCAAAAAAAAAAAAAAAAAAAAAAAAAAAAAAGGCATTGTAGAGAAAAGAGTGTAGTGAGATGAACTAGGGATAGGAAGACTAGGGCTATGTAGGATTGAAATTAAGAGAAGGCGGGCAGCTGGAGGATCTGACCCAGGAAGAGAGTGTGCCTACCTCTTAAAAAATAGACACTAGTGGCACAGTTTGATTTTGGCCCCAAGGGAGATGAAGACAAAGTGAGCACTGATAACCCCTGCCTTCCTCAAAGTACGAGATATTCTCTGGGATTCGCAGAGACATTTTGCCCACTCTCAGAACAACTCTCAGGTTATCAGACTAGGATTGCTTCACTTGTCCATCCATAGTTGCAACTGGGCAAGGGAGTACAAAGAGGCTCCCAAATGAAGCACCTCATTTTCACATATATTATTTTGGAAGAGCAATCCGTCTCCTTCTGCAAATCTTTACTCTTGCCAAAATGGTGACAATCTTGAATAGGTACCTTTACATGTTCTATCTTGGAGTGTGCTCCCTTCTTACTCAAGTACTCCCTGTAGAGGATGGGAGTGACTTTTAATCTACTTTGTTTAATTTTATTTTCAATTTTGTTTCCATTATTCTAGAGCAGGGTTTCTCAGCAACATCATTCACATTTGGGGCTGGATAATTCTTGTTGCAGTGGTGGGCTGTTTTGTGCAATGCACGACCTCTACCAGGGATGCTAGTAGCATACTGTGAATGCCAATCTTGTTTTCATGGTTGTAGTAGTAATTGATTCCATGTATGTACTAAAAGGTAATTTATGAAGAAGGATAAAATAAAAACTTACGGATTTGGGATGAGATTATGCAACAGAAATATTTTTCTCTGAAACAATTTGAGGATATGTTTTTTGATAATATTGGTTTGAGGATACAAGAAAGCACAAAATTTAAAATCAAGATCCTTGAGATTTTTTACTAGGAACAAAAACACCACAAACCAATTAAATTATGTCAGCATTTTATAGACCATGATAAACTGAACATTATTTTTAAGAAGTTTCAAAAATCAGTTGCATTTCTTTGAAAAATTAGAATATCTTCCTAATTAATTAAGTACAGTATCTTTCTAAAGCAAAGATAATAATTCATATTTTATCACACCAATGGTAAACAGTTCTTGTAACCACAAACTGCTCCTTTAAATATTAAATACATAATAAAAACTATTTTTACTTTGCACTTAAAATTTAATACCCACAAAACAGTTTACCTTTTAAAATTTTTAAAACTTAAACAATTGAAGATGAAAATGCAAACCTGGATATTATATATAATACATTGAAGTCTTATGCATTTTTAATGCATCATTTTCTTTCAATATAAGGAGGATATTTGTGAGGACCAAAAAATGTGAAAGGCATATTTGAAAATGTAAATCTTTTAAAACTACAGTTTAAAAGAATCCTAAAGTCAACACAAATACCACATCCACACACCCTTATGATTTTTTTTTTTCTTTTGCATTTTAGCTTCAAATCTTGTTTATTATTTTAAGTAACTTTTATTGAAAACTATCTCTTTGGATTACTGACAATTTTGATGTAGATTTTTGTTTGATTTAGTTTTTTTGTAACCTGATAATGATACTTTTATTAGAAACGCTGACAATTAATTCAAGAAAATTATTAACTCTACAGAATGAGTGGATTATTCAAAAAACCGCAATTCAACAATATGGAGATGATAAGGGAAGTGAGACAGAAAGTTAAGCATACAAGAGGATTATAAAATGTGCTTCCTTTGTCCTCTGCTTCTGACTCTATGCCAACCATTTCTGGAACAATGGCAGAGAAGGTGGACTCCCAAAGTCACAAAGCCTCACTTGCCTGGCAACAGTGACTCTTTCAAGGCCCACTCCTGTCCCTGCAGAGTTGCTCCATCTCTTGCCAACCTGTTGATTTTGACTGAATTCCCTGACACCTCATGCTAGGGCTATATTATTATGATATAGGGAGGAAAGTGCTTATCATCTGAAGTTCTTCAAAATCTAAATTTCTATCATGTTGAAAAACTCTTCTCACTGAAATAAATTGGTTTCTTAAAAGTTATCAGTTTACCACAGTGCAAATTTTCTTGATTGAGTTATGAGCGACACATTAACTCGTTTGTATATGTGATTTAGAATAAATGATGCTCAGATTATTCAGCTCTTTTCAAATGTGTATAAAATTTCAGATATCTATACTAGTTATAGGTTATAAACAAAATACGTCATGTTATTACATTTTTTTCCTTACATGGATATCTTCATCATAAATCAAATTGATTCTAAAATGTAAGTTCTTGAATTTTAAAAAAAGTGGGAAATTTAACGCTTTTTACAAATAGGAAATACGGTGCAATGGTTTAGAGAATAAACTTTGGAATTAGAGCTGTATTCAGTTTCATTTACTTCTTGTGGGCCTTGAGCAAGTTACTTACATTTTCTCAGCCATAAACTGGAAATAACATCATATGTACTTCATAAGTTTAAGAGTATGTTCAGATTAAAGAAAATAATGCATATAAATTACTAGCCATAATGCTTGTCAAACAGTAAGCACTCAGCAAGTATTAGCTATTTTTATTATTATGTAAGAATTAGTTATATACGTCTATATATGGAACAGGAAAAAAAACTGAGCAATAGATACATGAAAAATATGTGTGATGAATGTATTTACTTTGATTTTTATTGACCTCAGTTTCTAAATTGGGGAATTTTTGATGGTGAAACAAAGGCTTTATGGATCTGGAGGTTAGCCTCAGATTAAAGTCTCAGGGGATATTCGCACCCCTGGTTGTAGAATGGTCTCTGTCTTGATTTAGATCTGACCCTGTTTAAAGTTTGAGATGAAATACATTTTCCTCAGTTTTCCTGAATGCAATCTTTGCCTAAACTATTAAATAAATGACAAGATTAAAACTGAAATTATGTTATATAAAAGCAAGTACTTCGTAGTTATATGCACTGCACAGATAGTTTATGCTAAGTTCAGAAATTTAATACACAAATAAAACGATAATCATATTGATTTAATGTAATCTATGGCAGAAGTACAATTAATTTTACTTGGAAGATATGTGAAAAAGATATAATTAATACAATGGCCTTCCCCAAGCACTTCAAATGAATCATAAATCAATATGTAATACAAAACAATGAAAAGCAATGTTATTTTCTTCCCAAATAATTAAACTGAAATTAAAAACATGCATAATACAAAATTTTATATTATTTTATATGGCATATTCTTATTTTAATATTAATATCTCCAAATTTAGGTTTTTACAATCATGATTTCACTTGTGTTTACTAACTTGATTCATTTAATTATACCCATTCAGTAGTTCTAAAAGCTATATTCCTGGACTGAAATTTAAAGGAGGAAAATAATAAATACCATTGTAGTTGTTGTTGATAAAATATCATAAAAATGTGGACATAAATCTTGTCTTCAAAATTCTTTCATGGATATGACCCTTGAAAATACCCAATATTGAATGCTAATTTTGATATGATGTGTCCCCAAATTTTTATAAAAGGAGAGAGCTGGGAATGGTTTGTTTTAAGAGTAAGGGCTGACTGGATCCTCCTCAGATTGGAATCTCTAGGGCAGCGGCAGGCCCAAATGCTCCATTCCATTATAGAATTTGAAGTGGAGAAGGATATATTCCTCTTTCTGGTGGTGTAGTTCTTATGACTGGAGGGCAAAATTTGGGAATTATACCTTGAATCTGCACATTGGTACCTATGTTGTGGCAAGAGATAATTAAGTACTTGATGTCTGACAGAGAACGGGAGCCAAATGTGGAGAATCATGGGAACCGGAAAGCTCAGAGCAAGCGAGTGGAGAGGACCAGTGAGATGCCATGGGTTACAGATGCCTTGGTGGCTTTCTACCCATTCAGCACAAAGGCCATACGCATGTTAGATCATGGAAGGTCTAACATGGAAGGTTAGCTCAAGGAAGCTAGACTAAAGGAAATGAAACACCATTTCTCACTGAGTAAAATCCTGAACATTTTATGAAGTATCATTTATTCAGCTTCTCAAACTATGTATTTTTTTTCAGTCATGCATTTGTTTTTATTCATTCACTTACCAAATGCATCAAACTTTCACTTGGTCCACATAACAGATCTTCCTGAGTGGCTTGAATGCCTCAACCCTATTAGAAGCACCAGTCCATTCAATATCTAGGATAACACATAAACTCTTTCCTCTAGGTTTTCCCAAAGGTTTTCCAATTCCTGTGCCAGCAAAGGAATTATATTTGCTCATAACTCCCAACATTTTCCTAAGGAACCTTGACTTCTTAGAGGATTTAAGAAGTAGTAATACACTTCTTACATGTAGTACATGCTCTGATTTCCAGTATTCATCTAAACAGAGAGTTCAAGAGCAACTCTTGTGAATAGATACGATTCCTCACAAATGTAGGTTACATTTTTATCCAGAAGTAATAACTTGGAGTTCTCGTTGTAAGGAAAGTGACGTTAGGGAATAATGTGGGACCAATAGAGGGCCAGGAAGAGTGAGATTAACATCAGGACTGGTCTGTGGCTTTTCCACCATGAAACACATCAGTGCACAATAGTGGGAGAGATAGTATCTGTTCTAAGGACTGTTAGGTTATAAGATCTCTAGAAAACAACAACTTGCACATTCTTTTGCTTTTTTGACCAAGATCTCTAATTTGTTGTGTACTCAGCTCAGGTGAATGCTGTAATGTTTTTTTGTGTGTTTTTGTGTGTGTGTGTGGGGTAGCTTCTATTCCCGTATAATTTAGTTCTTATTCAGTATTTATGTTTACACACCACCTAGAAAAAGGCAACAGGAAATTTTAAGGAAGCTGAAAGTAGCAAAATGGGTGAAACTGTGATGTTTTACAGGGCTCTGTAAAATTAAACAGTTGGAGTAATTAAGATGGGGGTGGGGGAGAAGAGAGAGAGAGAGAGAGAGAGAGAGAGAGAGAGAGAGAGAGAATGCCAAGGAGACCAAGAAAACAAAGAAAGGTAGTGTGATAGTGAATGGGCCTGGCAGTGAGAAATGGGGCTAGGAGAGAGATAAGGGAACTGATTGAGATCTGAAAAGCATTTTTATCTGTTTTGTGGTCTTTAATTTTTGCATTTAATGTACACAGCCTCACTGTTTTGCAAAATTTGTCAAGCTTGGCAAATATTCCAAATATGGATGGCCAGATACAGTGTTCAAGGTCACTTTTCCCGTGCTCTATTCTGACTGCTAAAAGGAGCTGGAATGCTGGTAATAGAAGCAGAGCAGTTTCCAGGATTGACTGAGGCTCTACAATTACTATTCTTCCTAACAAAGCCCTCATTTCCTGAGGTTCAGACCAGTGAAATAAAAGGTTATCTTTAAGTTTATTTTTTTCTAATTTAAAGGAAGACTGTGCTATTGAATAGAAAAGGCAGGTTTCCTTTGTCCTTTTAAATATATATTTAGATTACTTCCCTACTTAATATTTATGCTATGCATACGTACATCTTTCATAAATTAAAACACTAAAGATTCAAAAGAGCTTCATGATGAGTTTACCATTAACACACATTAAACTAGGAAAAAAACAACTGGTAACAATGTATTTGGATTAGGGATAATAAATTCTTCATAAAAAACCCTGGGTTGCTGGAAGTCATTTTACATATATAATTAGCCTAACAGATTTCTGGCCTTTGCATTTTTGTACAACTTTACAGCATGATTGAGATGGCATATATTATCAATTGACAATGCTGAGAACCAACCTGTTTCATCTCAGATGTTTCTCTTTTCACTTATCTTTAATTTACCTAACTTTAACTTTACTTGCACCCCATCCAAGTTTAGAAGGAACCTACATCTTCTGAATTTCAATCTTACTTCTGTAATATTTCTTCACTTCTTTGAATCCTAGTTTTTCATTTATGAAACAGAGGCAAAAATATTTTACACATGGATGTTGTGAAGATTTAATAGAATAACATATGCTGGCTCTTTTTTTCTGAATCAAGCACCCTGTTTTAACTAACGTGTACTCCAACTATTGGTTCTCAATTTTTAGCTCTAGTAACTTCCAGGAAGCTTCTGTCTGGGAAAAAGAGACAAAAAACTTCTGGAAGAAATGATTGTTTTCCTTTACAGTGATTATGCTAGACAATAAATTCTGTAAAGCAAATTCTAAGTGACATAAAACAGAAAAAAGCACATAGATGTATTATTTAGAAAGAAAGAAATGCAAAAATAGACCTTTATAGAAGCTATTACTATTATCGTCATTATAAATAGCTCTAATTATCTTCTGCTGACGGCAAAAAGTGAGTCAAATGCAAATGTCGGTGCCTTCCCCACGTGCACACACACGCACACATACACAGACGTACTGAGCTGTCTTCACAGGGTGACCCCACGTTGGCTATTACACATGCCTTCTAGGAACCAAACAAGATGGTGATTGGTAAACAGGTCTTATTTAAGTTCAACCAGAACCATGAGCAGTAATGCAAAAAGAGTTTGGGACAGTGATATTAAAGGGAACTTTCTGCTTTTTAGAATTGTGCACATATTTATACCAGAATGGGGAAGAATGAACTGACATGTATGTATTGAAAAAAATTAATAATAAAAACCACTTAATATTCCACTTGTAGTCTCAGTGATACAATTTATTCTGGCATGATTCAGCGCTCCTCATTTATTGTAATAGCCACAAATTCACTCTCTGTTTCATCACGAGCATCTGTTCTTTAAGCCTTTGTATTTTAAAATGTTTTTAAAAATATTTTAGCTGTAATTGTGATAGAATTTTATCTCAATACTATGACAGTTTGTTAATTACAACTTCTTAAGTCAGATGCTTAGTTTTCTGCAATGTATAGCCTTTTAAACCTACCCAGATCAGCTTTGACATATATAATTAGGCAACTTAAAAGTCATTTGTAATAATTATATATCAAAGATAATACAGTATTTTAGATATGAGTGTAGTAACATTCAAACTACACCACTAACATTATATGAAGAGGATTTCAAAAAGCTACATTATTTGGTCATTTTTTTACTTAAATATTGTTATCATACATATCACACAAAGCATTTTTTCCCTGGAGGCCAGTCTTTAAATTCAATAGCTAGTAGTATTAAAAGGCTGTTTGGAGTTGGGGGAGGGCTGTATATGTAGAGAGAATATACGACTGAACAGAAGCTTAGGCGACAGAAAAATACTTCCTGTGTATAAGAAATAAACAGTGCACAATCTCATTTGTACTGCAAGACTACTAAGATTTCTATTGAATAAATAAGGAAGGATTTTAACTGTAATGCTCTGGAATTCATTGTGGCTATTTTAATATTTGTGGCAATTTCATTTAGAATATATATATATATATATATATATATATATATATATATATATGAGTAAATATATAGAGTAAATATATGTATATATGTATATGTATATAGATAGACAGACAGATAAATAGATAGATATCAAAAACTGAAAGCTTTTCTGTATGTAGTGGGTTAGTATGGGTGAAACAGCTGGCATTTAAGATAGGAAGATTTAGCAACATTTAGTGATATTTGAAAAGGAATTCTTTTTCTTCTATTGGCTTCTAATAGAGTCAAAAGACTTTATCTATGATAAGCAGATTTTTTAAACAAAGAGTTATGAAAATGAAGGCATATGTAGGAAGCATTTTCTTTGCGATCCCTTTTCACTGTTTCAAATTGGCTTTCATTTCCCAGTTATTTCTATGATATTTACATTCAGGTAGCTGAATCAGCAAAGGGGTTATTAGAACAGACTAGTAATGGAAATGATTTGCTCAGGGACCACCTAGCAGTAAAAGCTTCAGTACAGCGGTGCAATGCTAAATGATTTGAATGCTGGTAGGGTGAGTATACCACAGTTCTGTGTTCTTCCTTTCCCCCACTTCCTAATTCTGTTATTGCAGATGGAAATAGACTCACTGAAACTTACAAAATAGACTCACTGAAACTTGATAGAGAATTATTAATTTACATAAACTCAAGTTTCTATGGAGCAATATTTTCTATCTTTTATAAAAACCCGGGAATAATTTCCTCTCTGCTTCTGACATATAAATTGTATTGAATTTTTAATTTTGCTAATGTTGTAAGGGTGCACAGTGGGCATATTCTGGGATAGTGTGAATATCTTGGATTAAAAGGACAAATTTTTCCCGTAACATCAAGAATAAATGTCAATTAAATAGAAAATATGATCCAGGCAAGGAAAAAATAAATGGAAGCACAAAATAAAGCATTTGGCATTATTCTTCCCTTAGACCACTAAGCCCCAGATGTAGTGGCTGACTTTCTGCTCCTCCTAGTTATTAATATGGTAGACTTGTTTTCCCCCTTAGTTTCTTTGAACTACCTGTAACTCCTCCTTGTCTTTCAGACCTCAGTTTAAATATACATTCCAAGAGAGTCTTTTGTTGACACCACCCAAACCAAAGAACTCACTCATCACACACTGCATATTATCTTGATTTCTTGTCCTCACAACAGTTATTATTTCATAAAATTGTCTGATATATGAGTATTTGTCTACCCATTTGTTATCTTTCTCCTTTCCTGCCCTACTTCATTCTTCTACCAACTTAGAATGTAAACCCCAGAAAAGCAAGAACCCTAACTTCTTTATCTACTGTTTTATCCTCAGATTGCTGGTAGAATAATGATTGAAAAATCCTAGGTGTTCACCGAATATTTCTTGAAAACTTGGAAATGTATTACTTCTTGGTAGATGGTAGATGTCATGTTTAGAAAATAAAACTAGCTATATTCTGGTCAATTCCAAAAATTGTAATTCATGTTTTGCACCACTTATTTCTATTAGGGAGAGTAATTTGGAGTTATTTTTATGTCTTATTTTGCACAGTAGGTAAAATAAATTTATATATTAACTGATTTAACAATTTGGCTCCTGTGCATGCTAATAACAATAAATACCATGTACTGAATACTTGTTCAGATACTGTGCTAAACATTCCCGGCCTTTCATTTCATTCCCTCAAATACCTAGTGATAGTAAATACTATTACTACTGTCATTTTATATATGTGGAAACTGAGGAGTAGCGAGGTTAAATAACTTACCCGAAATTGGTCTGCTAATTAAATACAGAGCAAGGTTTTAATGCCAGTTCTGTGAAACTTGGAAGGTCAGTGACCTTAATCACTACATTTTATGGCCTCTTATTGGATCAGTTATGTTTACATATGTTCTCCTTATTCACACCAATGAGCCATACTTTTCTTTTTCATTAAATATGCCCTTTGTTTAAGTAATAGTCAGTTGTATGATTTTTTCCCTCACTTTTCAGGTTTTTCTTTTTAATTGTTGTGTTTTGTTGAAGTAATGGTGTGTACTATCCAATCGCACTTTTTCTCTTTTAGCCAAGGCTAGGTTAGTCTGTGACTATAAAAGACTATGAAGGGAAATTATTCAAATGGAGATCCTACTTCTGTGATGGCATTAGCACACTGCCTAACCGGCACACATTCCCTGAAAAACCCTGTTGGGTGGCTTATATACTATTCTATGAGAAACTGGTCTAAGGCTTTCAGATGCTGGAAATAATGTATTCATTAACTAGTAGCTTAATTCTTGAAGATGGAGTTTTCCTCCTTAACTGAAACAGGGAATTAATAAGAAAGGACTCTATATTTTGCTTGGTTTTATTTCAAAATGTATTCATTTTGATTAAGACATTTGAAGAAATAACAAAATATTTACCACGTGTAAGACTCAGCTGAAGGTAGTCTTTATGATTATGATTAAAAAAAAAGAAATAGGAGTAGGAGGAATAGTAAAGAGAAGAAAAGAAAGAGGAGTAGCAAGACGACAAGAATCAGAAAGACAAGAAACTATTAAAGGTATAGAAAATAAGGGAGAAATACTTTATTTACATTTAATAGCATTCGCTAATATTTTTAAAAAATCAATAATTCTTTCCTCTGGATTTGTATACTGCTACATATTTGTATACTACTATATATTTGCAAATACCTGCTATATAAAGGTATTTGTATACTGCTATATATTCTGCAAAAATTAAACACCTGCAGTTATATGAATTCAATGCCTATAAACACCTTAAAATTTTTAGCAGTCAAGGAAAAAAAATCCACACTTTTAGTGAGAGCTGTCTCCCCAAAACATTAAGTGTACTAATTCAACACTACAGGTTTTATAGAGTACTGAGTGGAAGACCATTTAGGTCATCAATTCATACAGATTGTTGAGGCATAACTTACTACTGCTCTGGAGATTAAAAACCACTCTCATTTTAAATTTATTTTTGTTAATGAACACATTTTTAATACGGTAGCACATTCTATATGCTTCAGCACTTATGCTTCCCTTTATTTTTTTTTTTTCAGGAGGTATTTAATTGTCTAGGCTGTAGGCATACTTTTCCTAGGAGAACATTAAACATTAACACACAGAAGACAGATGTGCCTTCATTAGAAGAAAAATACCAAATTGAACAGATAACATGAAAATCACAATCTCCTGCCCTGAACTGGAAGAGCAGGTGAGTCATGTTTTTGCAAATAACGAAGCATTAATCTGGACTTTATAATGATAAAGAAAAAATGACTTTTTATAGGTAATCTAATGTTATAGCTATCTGATTTGATTGTATCAAAGTGCAGTATTTCTAAAAGGTCTAAGTTAATGCATAATCCTTAAAATTTTAGATATAAATCACTTTTGAGCATATCCTTATTGTTTACAGTAAATGTTCATATGTGTTTCTATATAAAAAGATATAGACCTTGAAAGATTTTATAACTTGACATCTAAGAATCAAAAAGTCCAAACACTGATCTCTCTTTAGATGGGTATTAAGGAAATTTCCCGAGTGTGCACTTGCTCTAAGCAGACAGTAACACCCTGACCTATATTTTGAGGCTGTCATTTTATGCAGGATATAGATAAAAATAGAACTGCCACAAAAAATTTACGACATATAAAAATATTGAGTAAAACATGCATATTAGCATAACCATTTGAGGTCAGGAAGAATCGTGATTTAATTTAAACTTGCTAGTTGCTCTTCCTGTCTATTTCTAATTGGTTTCTCCCCTAAGTAGTAGCCACAGGGTTTGCACCAAATGTATAACTTAAACAACTTTTCCAACACACAATGCTTCCTTATTAGTATATTATCTTCCTTATGAGTCCTTTTTCTTGAACATAGGATTTCAAAACTAAAAAGTTAATATTTTGGTATCAACAAATAAATATAAATTAACTAAATTAGAAGTTGACTGGAAATTTTTTTTAATTAAAATTTATTGGTGTGACAATAGTTAGTAAAATTACATAGAATTCAAGTGTACAAATCTGTAATACATCATCTATATATCACATTGTGTGTTCACAACCCAGAGCCAGTTCTCCTTCCATCACCATATGTTTGACCCCGTTCACCCTCTTCTACCATTCCCCGCCCCCCTTACCCTCTGGTAACCACTAAACTATTGTCTATGTCAGTTTTTTGTTTCTTTCTTTGTTTGTATTGTTCCTTTGTTGCTTTCAGTTTTATAGCCCACATATCAGTGAAATTATACAGTTCTCCACTTTTTCTGTGTGATTTAGTTCGCTTAGCATAATAATCTCAAGATCCATCCATGTTGTCTTAAATGGTACTATTCATCTTTTGTTATGGCAGAATAGTATTCCGTTGTATATATATACCACATCTTCTTTATCCAATCATCCATCAAAGGGAACTGGTTGTTTCTGTGTCTTGGACACTGTAAATAAAGCTTTAATGAACATCAGAGCGCATATATCTTTACAGATGAATGTTTTCAGATTTTTGGGGTAGATACCCAGGAGAGGGATTGCTGGGTAATATGGTAATTCTATTCTGAATTTTTTGAGGAACCTCCCCACTGCCTTCCATAGTGGCTGCACTAGTCTGCATTCCCACCAATAGTGTATGAGGAGGGTTCCTTTTTCTCCACAGCATCTCCAGCATTTGTTATTATTTATCTTGATGATGATAGGGTTAGAATGGCTGTTGGCGATCTGTATGTCCTCTTTGGAGAATGTCTATTCAGGTCCTCTGCCCATTTTTTAATTGGATTGTTTGCTTTTTTTTGTTGTTGAGTTGTATGAGTTCTTTATATGTTTTGGGTATTAATTAGCCCCTTATCGGAGGCACTGTCTGCAAAGATCTTCTCCCATTCGGTTGGTTGCTTCTTTATTTTGTCAATGGTTTCTTTTGTTGTGCAGAAGCTTTTCAGTTTGATATACTCCTATTCATTTAGTTTAGTTTACAGAAATGTCACCCTGAGTGTGCCTGATTTTGTCTGATCTTAGAAGCTAAGCAAGGTTGGGCCTGGTTAGTACTTGGATGGGAGACTAGAAACTTTTTATGTGACTTTGTTTCATCCATTGAGTTTCAAGAAAAAAAAAGACATTACAGAACTGTAATTTTTCATTTAATGGTTTGCAGGAATGTTCGTTCACTATGTTATTTTCCATGAGCCAAGATTCTCAAATATACAGGTGGGATGAATATTATCCATTATGTCTGTATTAGCTAGGAAAAAAACATTTAAGACTTCTGAGTAAGCAATCTCATTTTATTTAAATTAGTTACAGAAATTTTAAAAATGTGTATATTAAAGATAAAGATTTAAAATATGTAAAGTTTCCTAAATTTAATGTTTATTAAAACAATGTTCCCAAGCGCAAGATTATATGAATATCAAAAAATTAACAAATATTTATTAAACTCAACAATGGTGTCATCACTTTGCTGCCACTTGTCTAACAAAATTTATATAGTTCAAGCAAGATAGATTTGTTTTTAGAATTCAGGTCAGATATAGCATCTAATAGGAATCCTTCCCTGACAACCCACTTCTTAAGTTTGGATTATTTATACCTGTGACATGTAATATAAAATATCCCATTTTGTTTCTATTTTTGCCCTTATGACACAGTTTATTCATTCATCTTTCTTACTAAAGTCACAGCTCTCCAGACTATATATTTTATTTTTCTATCTCCATGGTTCAGCACTCTGCATAGCATATGGCCAATGTTTAATTAAAGTTTAAGACTATTTCATTATTCACCTTTGTATCTAACTCCTAGCACATAGTAGATACTCAATAAATATTTGTGGACTGAAAGAATAATGAATGAATGCCATCTGCTTTTAAAATTACTATGAAGGCCCATTTCTCAATTACCACATACCTCATAAACAGTGAGATTAATTAGAAAAAAAATCCATACAAAACCTTTAAAAAGTTTGTACAAAATGGCAAGAATTGTTTTGTTTTTAAGAAAAGTCAGGGATGATAGTACTGAAACCCTTTTTGTGCCCCCCACCCACCCACACATTGTACTTCTTGTATGTGCTTCTATCATTCAATGTATGCTATTGTGCTTTTTAGTCAGTGATTTATTAATCATTTGACAAATATTTATTGGGAGTCACTATGCACAAAGCACTCCTCTAGGTATGGGGAAGGGGGGGAAGAACAGAAACATTCCTGTGTTTATTATCTTTTATATTAGTGAGGGAATAAACAAGAATACATACATATAGTGTCGTGTCCAGCATGACTTGGGTTGTGAGGAGGGAGAAGGGTGGCGCAGGGTTAAGAAAAGACAGTAGCCAGGAATAGAGTGCAAGCACGGGCCAAGAGGAACAGTCTCAGGGACTGAACCCTGAATTGGGCCAACGTGTAGTTTTTATTGGTAAACTTCTAACGAGGTAATAATTGTTAATCTCAAGATCTGTATGTTAGTAGACTGATGGCCGTCTTTCCGAAAGTTCCCATTGTGTTCCAGGTTGTACTTTGCCTTCACACACACGCACATCTCCAAGGAATCCATTGACGGGGAGGGACCGATATAATTCGATCGGGCCTCAGTTTGCTGAGGCACTCCCTTGTGAAATCCTGGGAAGAGCGCCGGGGAACAAACGGTTTGGCAGCTGTAAGGCAACAATATAGGATACATTGTTTTAGACAGAGATAAATATTAAGGAAAAATAAAACAGGTAAGGGAGCTCAGAAGTGGATTCACATTGTGTGGGGTGGTATTAGTATTTTAGAGACGACAGCAGAGAAGGCTTCATTGAAGTGACATTTGAGTAAAGTATGAAAGAAAGTAAAGAAGGACTCCTGCATGTATTTGGGAAGAAAATCTACAGAGGAAAATGTAACAGCAAATGGTGCTGCTATGTGAGGGAAATCATGAAATGCAGGATCCGTAGACCCTTTTAACTACTTTTATTTTCAGTGAGATGGGGGCATTACTGCAGGAGTTTGAGCAGAACATTGGGATGATCACACTTAACATGATAATCTCATTTTAACGTGATAACCCTATCTATTGTGTTGATAATATACTGTGAGGGGCAAAAGTAGCTATAGAGATCAGTTAGAAGGCTATAGCAATAACCTGGGTAAAAGATGATGATGGTTTAAACTAGGCCATAGCAGTAGGACTTTTGAGAAGTGGTTGAACATTCTATATCGGGTTTCCAGGCAGGAATTCCCACCCATTCTCAGGAATTTCTTTCATTTTCCCATTCCCAAATCCCAAGATATAAACTGTTTGCTGTTCTCCACGATGAATCGTTTCCAAGTGGCCGATACTACCAACCACCTGCGTTCAAGGAACCAATTTTCCCGATTTCCCGACCAACTTTTCTCGGGATTTGGGCATGGGAAAGTGAAAATAATTCCTGAGAACCGGTGGGAATTCCCACCTGGAAACCCTACAGAAAATGATATGCAGAAGGACTCTTACAATGGAGCTTCCTACATGTGTACACTCACACTCTGAAAGGATAAAAGAGTTCTGGCAAGAACTTAGGGAACTGCAGGCACAGAGGCTGCCCCAAGCCCACAAGGTGAATTAGCATATCAACAGTGAGGAGCATGAGCTAAAAGAGCATCTGGTTCCCTACACTAACCCCCAGCATATAATAAAGCCACTGCTGCTGTTCTTGCCCCCAGAACTTATGAAGACTTATTTTCTGACAACCCCATTGCAGAGCTATGTAGGGAAGGAAAGTCTAGGAAGCCTAATTCCAATTTAGCTGTATCAGCACAGTACAAAGTCACT
This sequence comes from Rhinolophus sinicus, assembly GCF_057876585.1. Taxonomy (NCBI): domain Eukaryota; kingdom Metazoa; phylum Chordata; class Mammalia; order Chiroptera; family Rhinolophidae; genus Rhinolophus; species Rhinolophus sinicus. Next base: position 171,257,626 of record NC_142501.1, read on the forward strand.
CCAATCCAGAATCCACTCAAGTCAAATGAGGATTGAAAGTGGTATGTAATCATTTGTTGTAGTCTGTCTATTATTGGATTGTGATATCCTTGAAGGCAAAGAGCAACTGCTTTGTATTTGTATTTATTGCATTGTATTCTAATTATTCGTTTCCATGACTGTCTCAGAATGGACAATGACTGGCAAGAATTTTTTCATCATCTTGATCTTAATATTTGGCTTGTTTAACATCTTCAATACAAATTTCTTGAATGACTGAGATCCCTTCAAATTCCACTTTTCTATGACTTTAAATAAAGATGTTCCGTAGATACTAGCAACACAAGATTGGTGCGAAATTAACACAGTTAACATAGATGTTGAAACACTCTTTATGTATCACGTTTGTGAATATGCTCCTCCAGTATGCTTAGACCAACACTCAGTCTGTCACTTTTTTATGAAAGGAATAATTAATACATTCATTTGTGTTTAACTTTTGTTGACTATGTGGCATGACTACATAAACGATTATGCTTTATTTATTTAAAGTCTCTCCACCCAGGACTATTTGTGTATTATTTCATGATGAACTTTTTTTTCTCACATCCTTTTTTCATTATTTCACACTTTTGTTTAGTGTTTACTTTCTATGATTCAGCCTAATACCAGAAACATTTGATGCACCAAATTCCCAGAGATGTGGCATTCTATTGGCTGGAACTTTTACCTATAAACATGGCCACAATATATGGAAAAGAAGAAGAAAAGTAATTAATAAATAATTATTTATCAATGAGTCAAAAAGGTAAACATGGTAATACAAACCATAATATCTCAATCTCAGCATCGGTTGAAGTGCTTAGGAAAAGTTCAGTTTATTCTAAGGTTTTTTTTATATCTTCCTCAGTCTTAAACTGTGCTTTGGTCTAAATGTCCCTCACCCCAAAATTCATATGTTGAACTCCTAAAGCCCAGTGTGATGATATTAGGGGGTGAGTATTTTGGGAGGTGCTTAGTCATGAGGGTCCACTCTTATGGATAGCATTAGTGTTCTTATAAAAAGAAACCCCACAGAGATCCCTTCCCCCTTCTAACATATCAGGACACAGCTAGAAGGCACTGGCCATGAAAGAGGTAGAGGGTTCTCACCAGAATACAACCATGCTAGCACCCTGACCTCGAGCTTCCCAGCCTCCAGCACTGTAAAAAATAACTTTCTGTTGTTTATAAGCCACCCAGTCTATGATATTTTGTTATAGCAACTCAAAAGACTAAGACGATCTGCTATGCCATTGCATCGAAGTTCACCACACTGCTTCCTGTAACTGAATATTACTTGGTTAGTTGTTCCAGTAATGTCTGCAATGTTCATTTTTATTTGTTTTTCAAATAAAAATTCAATTTATTTAAATTAAAAAACAAAACAGTTCACCCGTTTCTCCCACCCTCCCATCCCCCACTTCTGGCAATTACCAAACTATTCTCTGTATCTATAAGCTTGATTTTATTTACTTACTTATTAATTTTTTATATTACACATATATGAGGGATCACATGGTATTTGTCTTTCTCTGTCTGATATATTTAATTGAGCATAATGCCTTCAAGGTCCATCCATTTTGTTACAAATGGCAAAATTTCATTCTTTTATATGGGTGAATGATATTCCAGCTTATCATTTTATATGTTTATATACTGGAGGTGCCAAAAAATGTATAGAAGTGGACACTTTGGTTAAGCTTCATTCAAAAAGTAGTTCGTGGTAATCAGAAGTATCTAAACACTAATAGTAACCACTTTGAGCACCTCTTGTAATTGCAGAAGTCAAATGTGACTTGTATTCGTTTTTTGTTATCAGGATATATTAAGTGTTACAATTTTAATACAGTTTTTTTTCCTTTCTTAAAATGTGTATACATTTTTTGGCATCCTCTGTATATAGTGATATATAGAAAATGTGATATATATATATATATATATATATATATATATATATATATATGGTGTGATCAAACAATATGGTGAATGTTTAAATAAAAAAACAAAACCTTATTACAATAAAAGATACAAAATACTCTGGCTTGCTTCGAATGCACTTGTCCCGTCATTCTCTGCACTTTCTGAAGTAGTTCTGGAAGTCCTCTTTCATGTCTTTAGTTGCGCTGTTGTGGCTGCCTCAATGTCCTGAATTGATTCAAAATGTTTACCTTTCATGGTCATTTTGACTTTTGGGAAGAGCCAGAAGTCACACTGTGCCAGATCCGGTTAATAGGGTGGATGAGGACACATCATAATGTTTTTGACAGAAATTGCCATACCAAAAGCAGTGTGTGACACGGGACATTGTCAGGATGGAGGATGAAACCGTTTGCCTATTTCTCAGGCTGTTTTTTATGCATGTTGTTTCTTAAATGCTCGAATAAGCCCTCATAAGAGTTAGAGTTCACCATAGTGTTCCTGGGTACAAACTCAGCTCACACAATTCCATCAAGGTCAAAAAACACAATTATTCATAACATCACATTGATGTTAGATCTTGATTGATGTGCTTTTTTCACACCAGGAGAACTGGATGATTTCCACTGAGAACTCTGAACATTGGTCTAAGGATCATAACCATAGATCCAAGTTTCATCTTCCATGATAACATGTCTTAAAAATCTGGACTCTGAAGCAGCACAATCGTGCAATGAAATTGACAAATGCTATTGCTTTTGTTTGACAGTCAAAATGTGTGGAACAAATTTCACACTCACTGGCCTTATGTTCAAATCTATTATTAGAATGCTTTGAACAGAACCATAAGAGATGTTCAGATCCTCAGACATTTCCTAATAGTCAATTGCATTTTCAATCTAATCATTTCGCTTACTATTTCAATATTCTGTTGGGTTTTTGATGTTGAAGGATGTCCCGATCTCTCTTCATCGTCAATCAGTTCAAAACCATTATGAAATTTCTCGAACCACTTGTAAACCATCTTCATGGTCACTGCAGGATCACCATAAACTAATTTTAAGCTTTCGTGTGTTTCCTTAGCAGTTTTTTTGCAGTTTGAAACAAAATTTCATATTAATATGTTGTTCATGATGCATGATTTATGGCACACTTTAAAACCCACCTTCTCAAAACCATAGCTCACACCTGACAGCACTGAACAAGTTGAAACTTATCACATGCTGTTACTAAAGTTCAACGCACTGCTTCCCATATTGAAGATCCCTGCCTTTCCATTGGATGGCAGTCAGCTGCAGCATTCAACATATGTTTTGATCACTCATCATCATCTCTCTGTCTCTCTATCTTTCTCTGTCTCTCTCTATATATACATATATATTATATATATATAATATAACATATATAATATATATTATATATGTATATGTGGAGAGATATAGATTGATATAGAAAATGTTACATACACTCACATATATAATATATGGTATATATAATATACATATAATTATATATATATATATATAAATTATACATATAATACATATAATATATATAATTGGCTGCACCAATTTACATTGCTACCTATATATATTATATGTATATATATGTGTGTATGTATATATGTGTGTGTTACATATATTATATATAATATTATATATAATATATATTATATGTATATATGTTACATATGTGTGTGTGTGTATGTAACATTTTCTATATCAATTCATCCATTGATGGATACTTAGGTTGTTTCCATATTTTGGCTATTGTAAATAATGCTGCAATTAATGTGTGGGTGCATATATCTTTCTGAGTTAGTGTTTTTGTTTTCTTCAAATAAATACTAGAAGTGGAATTGCTGAATCTTATGGTAGTTCTCTTTTTAATTTTTTGAAGAACCTCCATAATGTTTTTATAGTGGCTGCACCAATTTACATTGCTACCAACAAAGAACAAGGATTCCCTTTTCTCTACAGCCTCACCAACAGTGGTTATTTCTTGTCTTTTTAATACTAGTCATTCTAACAGATGTGAGGTAATAGCTCACTGTGGTTTTTTTTTTTCTTTTTTTTTAAAATAAATTTCTTCTGCTTTTTTTTTTTTTTTTTCTTAAAGATTTTATTGGGGAAGGGGAACAGGACTTTATTGGGGAACAGCGTGTACTTCCAGGACTTTTTTTTTTTTTTTTTCCCCAAGTCAAGTTGTTCTTTCAATTTTAGTTGTGGAGGGTGCTGTTCAGCTTCAAGTTGCTGTCCTTTCAGTCTTAGTTGTGGAGGACACAGCTCAGCTCCAGGTCCAGTTGCCGTTGCTAGTTGCAGGGGGCGCTGCCCACCATCCCTTGCAGGAGTCGAGGAATTGAACTGGCAACCTTGTGGTTAAGAGCCCACTGCCCCATGTGAGAATCAAACAGGCAGCCTTCGGAGTTAGGAGCACGGAGCTCTAACCGCCTGAGCTACCGGGCAGGCCCAATCTCACTGTGGTTTTGATTTCCATTCCCATGATGAGTAATGATGTAGAGTATTTTCTCGTGAACCTGTTGGCCATCTGTATATCTTCTTTGGAATATTGTCTCTTCGTATTTTCTGCACACTTTTTAATTAGATTTTTTTAAGCTATGGAATTGTGTGAGTTTATTATATATTTTGGATATTAGTCTCTTATCAGATACAAGATTTGCAAATATTTTCTCCCATTCGGTAGGTTGCCTTTTCTTTTTGTTGATGGTTTCCTTTGCCATGCAGAAGATTTTTAGTTTGATGTAGTCCCACTTATTTATTTTTGCTTTTGTTACATTTGCTTTTGGTGTCAGATTCAAAAAGTCATTTTCAAGACCTCGGTCAAAACACACCTATGTTTTCTTCTAGGAGTTTTATGGTTTCAGGTCTTAGTTTCAACTATTTAATCCATTATGAGTTGATTTTTGTGTATGGTGTAAACTATTAGTCCAGTTCATTCTTTTGCATGTGCATGATCAGTTTTAGAGTGGTCATTATTGTGTTATTCCTAATCTTAGAGGAAAAGCTTTCAGTTTTTCACCATTGAGTATAATGTTGGCTGTAGGCTCATCATATAAGATCTTTATTTGTTGAGATATGGTTTGTTGAAAGTTTTTATCATAAATGGATGTTGAATTTTGTCAAATGATTTCTCTGCATCATTGATATGATCATATGATTTTTATTCTTCATTTTATTAATGTGGTATATGACATTGACTGATTTACAGATTTTGAACCATCCTTGCATCTTTGGAATAAAACCCTCTTTATGATGGCATAATCCTTTTAATGTATCATTGAATTCAGTTTGCTAGTATTTTGTTGAGGATTTTTGCATTTATGTTCATAATATAGGGACATCGGCCTCTAATTTTCTTTTCCTGTGGCATCCTTGTCTGGTTTTGGTATCAGGGTAATACGGGCATTATAAAATTAGCTTGGAAGAGTTCCCTCAGTTTAAAATTTTTACTTTTAAAGTCAGTTCAGAGGAAAGATAACTTACAAAAGATATTTAAAGACAAAAGACTGCCAATAGTTTGGAGAAAAATAAAGGCTCTTGAAGGAATAATGAACACTATGGCTTCTCCATTACATATAATTTTCAGGAAATGATAGAGAGTAAAGCTTCATTCATATGCACCACTCCTTGTCTCACCCATTACTTTGCTTCAACTAGGCACTGGGGTTATGATGAGAAGTAAATCAGTCATGGCCCATCACTGGCTTATAGTCTAGTGGGAGAGTTTTCTCTGGTTGGTAAAAGATGATATATTCAAGTATTTGAAGCATGAGAATGATTCAAAGAAGCTATTGCTGGCTTGAAGAAGGAGGAACCATGTGTCAAGGAAACCGAGATCTCTTTCTTACAACTGCAAAAACTGAATTCTGCCAACTATTAAAAAGAACTTGGAAGCTTATTTCTGTCCTAGGGTCTCCAGATGAGAACTCAGCCTGGCTTGATTTCAGGATTGTGATATTGAGCAGAGAACTAGCTACACCTTGCAAGAATTCTGAACTACAGAATTGTAATCTATTAAATTGGTGTTTATTCTAAGCCAGTATGTTTGTGGTAATTTGTTATGCATCAGTTAAAAATTAATACAACTTGTTTCTGCTCCACATGGCTGGCTGTAGCAGATAGGTTTGGAGCTGGAGGATGTACTTCCAAAATGGCTCACTTACATGGCTGACAAATTGGTGCTGGTTGCATGTGCAGTCTGTCAGATGGTGCTGAGGGCTGGGGCATCAGTTTCGCTCCACATGGGCCTTTCCATGGCTTCCCTACAGAAGGTGGCTAAGTTACAAGAGCAATTGTCTCAAGAGAACAAGGGGAAAATCACTGCCAACTTTATGACCTAGCCTAGGAAATTAGATAACATAATTTTTATCAAATTCTATTGGTGGAGACAGCCATAAAGGTCTGCTCAGGTTCAAGAAGAATGTACATAATCTTTACCACTCAATCAGAATGGTTTCAATGTCTCATTGTAAGAAGTTAATATGTGACGGGACATTTTGTGACAGCCATATTTGAAATATAAAATTACATGGAGATTTAATGACTCATTCTTATCTCAATACCCATTTTGTTTGTTAAAATATTAACATTTGAAGGAAAAATTGTAAGTGGTGACAGTGCAAAGAAAAACATCGTTACACCCCAATGGTAAATCAAGGATGTGAATGATTTGGATGTATAACACATATGTACATAATAAATTTCATAATGACAAATGTCAAAAATGCTTGCTAACTTTAACATTAACTTAAATTTCTAGAAAACATCCAAGATGTTGAAGATGGAGAGTGAAAATGAAAATTATGATCTATTTGAATGTTAATGTGTTATTTTAACCATACTTAATATACCTTTAACTCAAATTATATCACTATTGATTTCTTGAACACTTGTTCAATATATAGAAATTAATATATAGCAATACATAGCATTAACAACAGTTACATTTCATATAGCACATATTTTCGTTTGTATATGTAAATGTTAAGAAACAGAGATACTATTATTTTAATATAAAATATAAGCAACTTTTCTATTACAGAGTTAAATATCCCATTTAGGTTTACTTTTTCCAGAAAGTGAATAAAATTCAATATTGTTTTTATTTATAGAATATAATGGTAAGTGAGTATAAAGCAATAACATTAGTCCTCAGCAAATCATGACTGCATAAAAATATACAAATCATGCCTCTTCATCTTCTACATTTGGATGATTAAAAAAATAATTGACTCTCATTATGGAGTGAATCAGAAATAAGGATAACACACTTCAGTTCATAATAGCATATGCATTCATTACAGAAGTTAATATTTTGGTCAAACAATGTATGGATTCGGCAAAATAAAAATGACTTCCATTTTGCATAATTACATAAAACTAGAATTTCACAATATGAGAGAAATTTTATATAAATGACAAAAAATGAGGAAATGCATTTTTTTACATTTTAATTACAATTCACATGTCTGTGTCTCCTGCTGTGATGTTTTGTTAAAAAGAGATCTCATTTGTGAAACTGCCAGTACAGAAACTGACAGATGGTAAGACCAGTTTCCAACCTGCTTAAGTACTGGTTTAATATGGTTTAGATTATTTTATTAGCATTGTCTATTTTTACTATATATTTAAGTAGTACAAGAGTACTATTACAATCATAATTCTTGTGTTGTTATAATTAGTTCTATTTATATAATTTACACAGATTTATTGTTATAGTTTCAGATTTTATCAATATAGTATTTTTAGAGATGCTTTAACTGACCATTTCTCAAAAATATGTGTCAAGTTATATTTATTCTAATGAAATGTTTACAAAAACATAGATGACTGAGGACAATCATTATAGGAACAACTCAAAAACTCAATTAAAAATCACTTTGATAGATGTAATCCATAGACAGCAACAAATGAACCAATTAATTGAGTTAGATATATTTTTAATATTGCAATCAGAAAAAATCAAGTATTCAAACATGAAAGTTACATCATGTGAAGGTGAGAAATCCTGAGATCACTTTCCAAAGACCTTATTAATCACATTGAGAAACAGAAACAAAAATAAGGAAACTATATAAAAGAAAAAGTTTTTACTGGTGAATCTGCTTATAAAGACTCCTTCGGTTTCATGTTGATAAACATTATTTTTAATACAGTTTACTTACCTTAAAAATAGAGAGGCATAAATTCAGAGAACATCAATGTTGTTTTCAGTTCTCACTTCCTTCCACCACCTCAACTTTTTTTAGCTCTCTAAACTGGACAGTTTTCCCAGGAAATTCAGGTTTATCTCAGTTGCTGGGTAAGCAACACCAGCTGAGGAAGCAACACCTCTCCACACACTCTGCTTTCTATCCTCTCAGCCAATTCAATGGGCTTAAAACTAGATCACCTAGAAAACCTGGGACATCGTAGACCAGTAAGAAGGAAAGTGGCATATATTTACCTCAATAGTCTTGCTACCCTGTTTGTCCCATGGGAGGAATCTTTGGTGTCTGTGTAGTTCCCAGATCAAAGACAGCTGATGCAGTGAGTATGTTGACCCAGTCATCTGGGCTTAGCTTCTGCCAAGGATTTCTGTCTGAAATCCTGGTCAGTTGACCTGCTTGGCCTTTCAGTTTCCTTCACAGAGCATGAGTAGATCCTGCTGTTCTGCCACCCAGCATAATTTTTGCTGCAAAAAGGCAATTTACCAAGTATAGTTACCCTGTTTTCCCGAAAATAAGACCTACTCGGACCATCAGCTCTAATACATCTTTCGGAGCAAAAATTAATATAAGACCTGATATTATTTTATATTATATTATAATTATATTATATTATATTATATTATATTATATTATATTATATTATATTATATTAATTATATTATTATATAGACCGGGTCTTATATTAATGTTTGCTCCAAAAGATGAATTAGAGCTGATGGTCCGGCTAGTTTTATTTTCGGGGAAACAGGGTACTGTTACCTGATTTCTGAAAATTAATTCTATCTAAATTTTTATCTACTGTGTCCTGTCTACCAGTAGTTTGCCCCAATTAATGCCATATTGAGTTTTTCCTGTGCTCTCTGGACCCTGAACTGCAGCTAAGCCATCCTCCTGTCTCCTATCCCACACTTTCTCATCAGTCCTTGATCTTGAACTAAGTGCATGTTTCAGCCTCTATCTCCAATAAAGGCTCCTGCTGTTCTAACGTATCCATAATGCCACTTTCATGTTACAGCAGTTGTTATATACAGATCATTTACCTTTTAGTAATATGGAAGAAATCCATGTTAATACCATATTTATACATTTTTAAAAAATTTCTTTTATACTGTTAGTCTAAAGCAAAGGGGAGAAGTGGCCTTCGTCTAACTTTCTCCGTAATGATTGGATAAGCATGATAGGGTATGATGTAAATCAAAAACTGATAAAATAGCCAGGACTGAGAAAAGAAGTGCAACTTTTAAATTTATTTTCTGATACTTTATCTACAAATATTGTTTGCAAATGTTTAAAGTTAATTCACTTTCTAAAATATATGGATTTCATTATAGTAATAGGGTTAGTTAGAAAAAAAAAAAATATCTCCTTAACCTTCCCTAGGTACTAATTTTAGTTTTTTAGGTACCACTACTGAAGAATTTCTAATTTGGCTCATCATTTCATTGGAAATTCAATGCACATAAGGGGCACATATGTAATTGGCAACCTAATTTTTCTGCTTTCAACAAATGGTGCAACGCCAAGTCTTCATTGAACTTGCCAGTTAAATGCACTTGAGAACCAAACAACAGCAAGCATAAGAAATGAAAATGAACAAATTGGAAAGAGTCATTAACTTTCTGTTTTCCATTCACAACAAAAATTTTATCATTGAAAGTGTAGCAATGTGGGAAATTCTACTTCAAACATTAAACAATCTTAAAAGAGAATAATTCATTTACTTCTAAAATGTTCATTACAATTTGTATATGAGGTTTACAGTACAGATTTTTTTCAACAGAAAATACAAAATAGTTAAAATGAATCAAATTTTTAGAAGTGTGTTTTAGGTGATATGTTTTCATGTCTTTTTTAGTCTAGTGTATATGAATTCTAGACTTTATTTGGCAAGCAAAACTGTTTGAAAATTAAGCGAGAAATGTTGGCTTTATTTAATACCTTAATGAGTAAAGGCAAGTGACAGATTGTCATGGTTCTCCACAATTATGAATACAATTGAGAGTGTGAAAATTACAATCAGTTGTGGTTACCAAAAATGCCCTTCAAATAGCTGATCTAATGTATAATTTTGAAGTATGCAAAACATAGAGTCATTATTAAATCATAATTATTGATGACAATTAATAGAGAACTGGAAGAACAAAAGCACCAAAAATTTGCCCCGTATGATTGAGCAACATCCTTAAAGGGGGGGGGGGGGGCAGCACTTTAAAAATATATTTATGAAAAGCTCTTAAATAAGCCACATATTTATTTGCTAAGTGCAAATGTTCAGATCAGGAATACCTCTTTTACAGAAGTTACTTTTGCTGTGGTAGTAGGCTTCTATGAAATCCAGTCTTGTAGTAAGGTCTTCAGGGAAAAGTTTTATAATTTGTTCATCTATAAGCCAAAGTAGTTAGGACTTCTTAAATTCTTGCCTAACCCTTAGAAATGAACATTTTATAAACTTCTCTTGCAATGCAGAAAGGAAAGAGATATATGAAAAATGCCAAAGAAAATGCCAATTTTGATTTTTAGATCAGCTTGTTTCATGATTATCAAAAACTCTAAAGAAACTATTGAGACTTTCAACTAAGGCAGGAATTCTGAATGAGAGGTGGTATGGACAGCAGCATAAAGAGATTTAGGTTGAGTTCCAGCTTGATCACTTAATCTGTATATAACCTAAGGTTAACTACCTACCCTCCCCAAACCTGACTTTTCTGACTTGTGAAATTGAAGATGTGATAACAGCTTTCTAAAAGTGGGCATGTACACATTAAATTCCAACATCCTTTGTTAGTACATCGATTTTTCCAATGCTTAATCAAAGAAGTTATAATGTGCTGTATTTATATGTTATTCATATATTGTGCATTGTTCCCAACTTTGCTGTCCTTTCTTGATTATATGCTTAAGCCACTTTTAATGGACTTAAACGGACTCTAAACCCTTTGTGTGAGTTATGAAATAATTAGGGAAAAGGAAAATCAATGTGAAAAACCTGAAGACATAGAAATGGTCATGAGCTACTAATAAGGAGAGAAGATATAATAACTGAGTAGCCAACCTTGCCACCACTTCGCTAGCCGCCTAAATGTTTTTAACTTCCTTTTGTCAAATTTATGAAAAAAAAGTTTCCCCACCCCCTCAAAAGCAGGGTTGTCCCCATGCCAAAATACACATGAACCATTAATACTCATTCAAAAAGTGCACCTTGCTTTTGCACCCAATTTATTCACATTTTAGAAGTCAAATTACGGGCACTTAGATTATTTAGAAAACACACACACACACACACACACACACCCCACACACACAAATAACCCTAAAAGAAGTATAGGTTACTTGATTCCTGGAAGCTGTTTCCCAATACAATAATAATGTACCAGATCACAAAGCTCCCGATACCTGAGCATCGGTGATGTCAGATATACAAACTTATCCCTGGAGATGTGTTATCTATCTAGAAATGGTACCACATGCCAACAGAATGGGTTAAAAAAATGTTTCCTACACACACAAACGCGCGCGCGCGCACACACACACACAGTTAAATTCACCCTATCTGCTGCACTGCCTGCTAAAGACAAATATATAGGAGTAGAGATAAAGAAGGGGATGAATGGAAAAGAGTTCAGGACCCAGTGTAAACCTGAAAGGAAATGAGGCAGTGCAGCGGGAGAGAAGATTTAGGGAAAATAAATTAGGTTCAGCAGCACCATGTCTCAGAAGTCTTCTCCATCTCTAAACTGGCAAATTTTCTCTAGGGGGCCATCAGTCAAATGATAACTAAAATGGTAGCTGGTTCTGTTTGTAAATCCCATGTTGTCCAGGACCTTACGAGTAGGAACTCAAGTTCCAGTCTAGGTCACAGTCCCAATGCTCCCATTATCCTACAGAAAAATTGGTTGCTGTTAATGGTTCCTGGAAGGTGTGACCTGATCAGAGGAAACAAGGCAGGTTTCTTTCCTTGCTGCCCTGGAGGGAAGAGACCTGTCAGGGTGTGAATAGGTTAGGTGAGAGGGGAATAGGGAGAAAGAACCTCGCACGTTTCTCCCTGATAGGAGGAAGAGAAAGAAGATAACACCGGTGGTTTGGAGAGAAAAAGATACAGTGCCTGTTCTGCATCCTCGCGGTCCCTTCGCTGCACCGTAGACTCCCCATCTCCGGTTTTGACCTGCCTCTGCACTTAGACTCCACTTAAACACAAGGATGGGCTAAGGGGAAAGCGAAGTCAGCAGGGTCGAATACGGCTTCCCCTGAAAGGAAAACTCAGCAGTGAGTGTACTCACGTTAATGTGTGAGTATGCGTGTGTGATAACCCGTGGACGCAGTTGGCTCGGCGCCGCCCTACCTAACCTAGCCCCCCCCTCGCCCCCCCGCATCCCTATAAAGGCCGTGCTCGCCACCGCCCTCCTCACAGTGAGGAGCACAGCCTGCCGGGGAGGTGGCTCCTGGGCTCCCGCACAGTCACACTCCGAGCACTCGCACACTTGGAAGCACCTCCCCACGTCCCTCCCCTGCCCTCCTCTTGCTCTGCTTTTCTCTCTCTCACCACAAATAGTCGCCGACTGACTGCCAATCCGTTTCTCTCTCTCTCTCTCTCTCTCTCTCTCTCTCTCTCTCTCTCTCTCTCTCTCTCTCTCTCTCTCTTTCTCTCTCTCTCTCTCTAACATGACTGACTGGGAAGCGGTGGCTCAGGCAGAGTAGCTCTGCTGGCGCAAGCAGGAGGAGCAAGAGGATTATTAAATAACGCAGCTCGACTCTGCAACTGGGAGTGGAGCGAAGGAGCCCAACACCCGAAAAGGGGAGGGAGGGCATAGGAGGGGGTCTAGGGAAGACACCCCCGTGCCCCGAAGACATAAATCTCTGAGTGCCCAGGAGGAGCCGTAACAAGCAGCCAGGAGCCTTCAAGGTAGTAAAGCTCCCGGTGCCCCTGCGCCCGGAGGGTCGCGAGTCGTGTCGCCGCTGCACTGGGGCCGGCCCCTGGCGGACACGGGGTTGATCGCCGGGCAGGTGACTGCGCCGTGCACAGGAAGCCCTGGAGCAGCCCCCGCCCAGGCCTGGGGAGCCAGCTGTGGGCCCAGCGTGCGTGGCGTGGAGACCTGGCCTTGCGGGTGGGGTGGGAGGGAGGCGGACAGGCTCGCTCGCTGTCGGCCGGCGACTCCTGGCGCTCTGCATGGCCTTTTCCTCTGCGCTCCTGAACGCTCTGCTTCCCGGGGCCGCGGCCGCCGCTCCAGGGTGATGCGGAGCACGGCCGGGCAAGGAGGCAAGAGTTGGCGCAGGCTCCGGGCCGCTCCCCTCCCTAGCCGCTGGTGTCCCGCAGGTAGGGGCGGCCGGCCGGTGCTGGCGCCAGGGGCTGCGGGCGCCCTGGCAGGGGTGGCGCCGAGGAGAGGGAAGAAGAAGGAGGGGGCTGGGAGCCCAGGGCTCCCAGGGGAGCCGCAGTGCCTGAGCCGGGACCGCCTCTTGCCTCCGCCTGCTTGTCCTCCGGCGCTAGCTTCCTGGATTGGAGGCGAGACCCTCCCCAGCGACGGCAGGAACGGCAGCGACTTAGTGTGGACAAATTGCTTTGTGGTGGCGCGTCAGTGGTTCCAGGGAGGGTGTGTGTGTGTGTGTGTGTGTGTGTGTGTGTGTTCCTGTATGTTCGAGCTCCTGACTATGCGTTGGTTCACCTGAAAAAAAAATCAGTCCTGAACCCAAAGCGCAGGTGGCCCCTTGGGCCCTCTCATCTTTTGGCTTGTTTCCCAGGGACTTACACGCGGTGCCATCTAGGGGTAGGGGTGTACGAAAGGGTGACGGAGGGATTTGTGAATGGTGCCTCTGCGCGTGGAGGCTGAGCTTTGCTGATGTAAAGGGGGAGGTATCCGGAGTGAGAAGAAAGGCTATTTATGGCCAAGAGTTGTGAAATTTCTCGGGGTTTCCTTCAGTGTAGCTTGAGCTTCTTTCTCTCTCCCTCTCTTCTTCTTTCTCTCTCTTCCTCTCTTCCATCTCTCCTCTCTTATTTCTCAGAATAAGAATTTCCAGAAGCAATTCTTGCTTTCCCCCTGCTCTCTGTCGTAGGACCTGGAATATGAAAGGAAGTCAGAAAATCACTTGCCTTTTACAGATGGAAAAAATGCTTAGAATTCTCTTAGAGGATCTCTTGCCCTTAAATATTTTTATGTACTTATTCTCCACTCAACTCTTCAGGCCATCAATAGGCTCCACAAGACAGAAAGTACCTACTTGGTTTCAACAGCTTTCCTTTCTATTATCTTTATAGTTGACTACCTCCTCACTGAAATGTAACAGTAACCCTCCATCCTTACACTTAAGAAAAGCTATTAAAAGTGATGTACACATATTTTACTATAAAGCTGGTTTTATTAAAAGCCTTGGGAAGACAAGAGGAACAGACACATAGCTGAGTTTATATTGATTACTACTAATTAAAAACTAGCTATTAAAAGATGTAAAATACCATTAGTCTAGGCTACAACAGTTTGTTTTGGTTTCACTTTCTATTTGATTTTTAACAGGTACAAATTCCCAGGACACCTAAAGCTTAGAGATGACTTGGACAGTGTCTACCAACTGTGCTTTAGCAAATTTGTTTGTTCTTAAAAGTTAGCAACCTGTGCTTTTACAGAACCCATGACTGGGCTGTGACTGAGATAGTAGGACAGTGTCATTATTTTAAGTTGGGATGTCTCTATGGCCTGCCAAGCACAGTGTTTATAAAACATTGAAATTCCACGTTACAACCACCCCTTAAATAATTTCACAGAGAAGAAAGAGAAGTAAACTAGTCAACCTATTGTCAGAGTGATTTGTCTTCCTTTGATATTAATTAAGGAGCTCCTTATTTTGATCAAAAGATGTTGTTTCCCCTCCCCACCCCCCACCCCAGTATGGAAGTAGCTTGCCTTACCAGTTCTACTCATTTAGAAGATAAAGCAGAGTTAGGGATGAATTATTTTGACTGTGTTATGTTCATACTGATGTAAAATACATTGGCAACATTGGAGCATGTGCAGTTTTTTAAATTCCCTTTTATAACTTATACTGAGAGCCCCACTGAGTGTTGTTACATTAACTTTTCTGAATCATTGGAATTTTAAAATGTATTTGATGAACTGTATTACAATCACTAAAAAGTCACATTTATAAATATTTTGTTCTTTGACACTGCCAGAGAATCAGCAACTGTTTATTATTTTAGTGATGCATTATTTACGCTATAGAATGTAAATTTACAACAAACTCAGGAAGTGGAAAATAACAAATGTATTATATTTTATAGTTACTCAACTCTTTATTGTATTTTATTATTCAACATAGCACTCTTAACGATTGGCCTGTCACATGCAAGGTACTACCTAGACATGGAGAACCTAAGACTCCCTTGCTCCCTGCCCTTCAGGAGCTTACTTTCCAGTCGGGAGAAATCTAATGCTCATGCTTGAACAGAGTTAACAACCCATGACAAAAAGAGATTGCATATCTAATAAGGACTGTAGGAGTTTGAGCATTGACAATAACCTTTCATACTGGGTTTTGTTTGCAAAGGCTTTAGGGGTAAGTAAGACTTTCTTGGTCTGGATCTTAAAGGATCCTTAAGATTAGTGGCTCATAGATGAGACTACGAGGTAGAAGTTATATAAGGTATGAAGTATAAGATTCATCTCGCAATTATAGAAAAGAACAAAATACATAAAGAAGATAAGTTTGTTTTGAAATAGATTTAGTTATTGCAAGGTGGTTGAATTTGTTGTGCCAAGTGCAGGTGAGTCTGTTTTTGATGTACAGCATTCTGTACACTCTATTCTGGAATTAATTCTGACTACATATTTTAACACCTTAGAAAACAAATCTTTGAGTTTATATTACCTTTTAATGATCTAAATGCTCAACATACACATAGATTTGTAAACATTACTCTAAGCATTTAAATATACCACATCACACTAAAGTGTTAAATTTGGTATTAATAACAAGTGGCATATACTAACTCTTTATAGCGAGATATTTGGGGTACATCCTTAACCAACCCTCCTTACATATGCTCTGAAGGAAAAAAGTATGAGATATATAAGAGCACAACTGTATTGATAGTAAGCATTGATTGAATGCTTAATATTTTATTCTTCATATAAAATATATAACCCATTAAATAATGTATTTTCTATCATATTTTTAAGTTATTAGAGTTCATCCACATAGTAGTTCATTATCCTGACATTATTTTCCATCGCTATAGAGCTATAATGACACTATAGAGCTCGTGGGGAACAATTTTAGATTGTAGCAACAATTTCAAAGATATTTTACCCATCTTCTGGTAAATAGGTTGTACTAATAAGAGGAACATGTCCTATCTCTAAGCATTCTGAACTTATTTTTTTGTATATGTATTTGTTTTTGTAAATATACAAAATTGTTTGCATTTCTCCATTTAAGACTATAAGGGGAAATAATCTGAATTGACTTTGAGCCTGTCTATTCAATATGCCACCCCAGAAGTATGTTATGGTGACAGTAAAGAAATAGTACAAATATTAGATATGACTTTCAGTAAATAACAGAGTAGGATTACTTTCAGGTTAGTTAATTTAAAAGATTTTCATATATATTTTTTGCTGACAGTGAATAGATAAGAGTTATTCCAAAAATAAAAAACCTATTAAATCACCAATTTCATATTTGTGCAGGAATGGGATGATTTCCAAGGTAGTCAGAGTACAAACTAGACTATCTGTTAATTGGTCTCTTTTGAATTTGATTTTGGACTATATGTCACAGGTGTATCGCTTTGATAATGTAATCTCTCTTACTGTATGACTGACAGCTTTTTCATGATTTCCCTACTGGATAGTGACAAAATCTGTTTGCTTTATGCTGAGAACATACACTTCTATAAGCAATATTATCTTCACTATGCATGAGTGTCAGTTAACAATAAAATATGAAGTCTGGGGTGGGATAAGCAGTGGGAAAAGATAGGGAGATTGATGAAAAACACTGTAAGAAAAGAAACATACTTCAACATGTAGCTTAAACTAAATATAACATAAAAAAATGTAAAAATGATCAGTCTAAACTGCAGTGGATACAGTACCAAGATATTGTTATCAGTTCTTATTTTAATATGACCATATTGCATTTTAAGCATTTTCATGTGGGCTAAATAAAACGGCAGAAAAAGTAGTGATTCAAAATGTGTGCTGGGGTCTGTGGTACGATATTAAAACAAAAATTTAAAGGTATTTGCTTAGATATTTGACAGATGAAGTTTGTTTTTGCGCCAAATTGTAGCTCTGTACTTAGATTGACTTAAAATACAGCTTTTGGTTTTGCATTATTTATACGGTGTTAGCAATTTTTAAATTCTATTAACTGATTAAAATACTTGAATACCATGACTATGTTCTGAAACTAAATAAAATCTAAAGTTCATTTATAAGGAAATATCTTATTTTCTAATGGCAAAGTCTTAACCTAGAGTAGTAGTCCTCAAAATGTGGTTCCCTTAAAAACAGCACCAGGGAACTTGTTAAAATGCCAATCCCACCACCGACGGACTGAATCAGAAACTCTGGGATGGGGTCATCTGTGTGATTCTTCTGCACTGTAAAGTTTGAGAACCACTGACCTAGAGTATTGAACACTAAAACCCGAAGGCTGTGTCTTCTGCCCATTCTGTATCCAAGTACTTTTCTCAAATGGTAGAGATAACTAAGGTCCTCTTCCATTTATACCTGGAAGATACTGTGTTACACTCTCCATCAGAAGATTTTCATGTTGACTTTATTTTTAAAAAATTAAGTAACTTTCTAATCCCTGTGCACATATTTGCTATTTATTGGGGAAGCAATACATAAGTAGAATTTAACAGGACAGTAATGACTCAGGCTAGACCTTATTGATAGTCATTTATAAAGCCAAAAACATGTCGAGTGTACAAAGGTTGACCATTTTCTGTTTAGTTTTGTTGACTCTTATGTGATATTTTTGATCTTGGTATGTCGGAATCATCTTTCTCTGTATAAGATTACAGTTATTTTAGCTGCTCAATAATAGTACTGTCACATCTGTGGAATGTTCTAGAAGTCTTATTGCTGAAATAAATTTTAGACCACATCTCTGCATCTTTCAAGATTATAGATAATGTGTTCACATCCTGTATATCTTTTAGTATC
Source organism: Rhinolophus sinicus (assembly GCF_057876585.1). Classification (NCBI taxonomy): domain Eukaryota; kingdom Metazoa; phylum Chordata; class Mammalia; order Chiroptera; family Rhinolophidae; genus Rhinolophus; species Rhinolophus sinicus. The sequence goes on from NC_142501.1 coordinate 171,275,956, forward strand.
TCTCTCCCTCCCTTTCCTCCTCTCCCTTCCTCCCTGCCTCACTTGTTGCCTCTCTCTTTCCTTCCTGCTACCACTATCTCTCTGTTACAAATATAAACTCAATCATCCCTTCCTTCCTTAAGGAAACCTTTCTTGGCCTCCTTTGCTACATCAGTTACCCTATTATATATTGTTTTACTTCCATGTTCTTTTACCTTGTGGTCCTTATTGCAATTTTAATCTTATGTTTATTTTTGTAATTGGTTCAGTATTGTATCATCAGAGATTAACCATGCCCAATACATAGTAGATGTCCAATAAATATTGTTTGAATAACTCTGTGCCCTCATTCTATGAATGTTTCATGTTTTTCCAAAGGAAGACACTCTAAGAAAGACTTTAATACAGAGTCCTAGAACACACAGTATGTTAAATAGGTATTGCTTTCCCGTCTACTTTGTAAATGATGACGTGGCTACAATGTTCTGATCACATCCTAAATGATAAGAAGTTTATATATGTTATGCCATGTGACTCATCTAATATTATAAAGATGTTTTCATGCATATTTTAGAGATGAGGAAACTGAGGCTTTGTTCTATGATTTGCCAAGCTGTCTAAACCAGAGTTTGATTTTTTTTATTACAACGATGCAGAGATTATGAAATGAGTAGACAAAGTGTGAAAGAGTGTGTCTTCGCTTTGTTCCCAATTTAACTCAGGGCCCAGCACTATCTGTGCATTATCTGCCCTGTTGCTACCATCTTCCATGAGGCTGTTGTTGCTTCTTGGGTAATTGGAAGAAGTGATGAAGGACTTATAAGGCTAAAGCTCCTATCTTCTGGTTGTTCTTTTCAATAGTGATATTTTGTACCCTCAGTAGCACTCAATCACAGTTCTCTTACCCATCTGGTCAGAATCTCCCAACTCATTAGTGGAAATTTAAGCTGTAACGAGTATAATTTTAAGAACGAGTGCCATTATGTAGAGAATGTTAAAAAAACCTATTATAGATATTCTCCGTATTTGGAGATACACAGCTTATATTCTGGAAAGGTTCACTCAGAGCTTTGAGTACCTTGCTTAAGCAAAGTTGCTCTTAGGTGCACTCTGTTAGTCCTGTTTGTCTCCCACGAGAAGGAAATAGCACATGGTGGTATCAGTTTAGTTTCTTTTGGCTTTTACTCTTCAATTCATTTATTTAAATGTGGGTTTAATCAGTGTTTGAGTGTTTGTAGCAAAGGAAATATTTAAAGGCTGATTCTGTAGAAGTCAGTGGATAATCAGAGTTAAATTTGATTATTCTGAAGCCCTCTACTAGACTAACTGTATGGAGTTATATATTTTATACTAATTAAATCAGTCAATAACGTCAATAGTAGTAGATGCATTATATCAAGAACAAAACAAAATAATTGGTTGTTTAACTGAGTATTTCAGATATCGCCTATTTTGTAGCTTTTGTTAGAATCTGTTTCTGTTACTGGAATAATTTAATCATTAACTGGAACCTCATCATGACCCTGATTCAGGACCAATCCTCCTATGTAGTGGGAAGATCGACTGGTTTCTAGTCCAACATTTTGGGACTTAACATTACGCCACCCTTGATGTCCAGCTCTAATATTATAACATATGTATAATAATGCTTCTTTCTTATAACTGAAACTAATCCCTCACCTAATATTTTTCCATGCACCTTGATAAATTACCTAATATTATTATTTCCCCTGTTCTTTGAGCAAGGCTTTTTTGACAGAGCCTTCTTTGTTCCTTTAAAGACTGGGATCCTCCCTCTGAAACCATCTCATTTCCTGAGTCCTTTCAAATGCCAGCAAACTCCTCCTAAAATACCACTTTCCTGAATCTTTAAACATTGCCAGCTGCTAGAGGTATGCTAAATTTCCAGTACTCACTCTTGAACCTCTGTGATGCCAACTACTTAGGGCATATTGCCATACCTCCAGATACTCAGGCTGGTTAGACTTTTTAGAACATTTACGGCTGGGTCTCTATAGCACTTCCCAGACTACGGTGCTAGTCTAGTTCTGGGTTCTGGCCATCACCAGACTGCCTCATTTTGCTACATATTATCTTCCCTTACCTGGCTGTGTCCCATTATAGAGCTACCTCATTCATCATCACTGACAATGAACATTTTGTAAATGCTTATTATGTATAAGTCATTCTGTGTAAAAAAGAATGCACCTCGTGTGGTTCCTCAACAGTATAACCCACAATGAACAAAATACATTCTTTCATGTCTTGCTTGGTACACAAGTGTGATATGTGTATACAGATATATACAGAATGTGCATGTGAATTCTTTGCAATTTGCCTGTTTCTCCTTTTCTAGTCAGTTGTTAATTCAAGATGATCTGGTTCTTCTCCATTCTCCTTCATAACCTTATTTGAACATGATATGTTTGGAATGTAGAACAGCTGAAGAAACATACTCCAGATGGTATGATGCCTTCTCCAATTTTTCCCATTCGTTAATGAAACCTAGTGGTATTCTTATGTTCAAGAAGTGTTTGTTAAGCCAGGTGTACTACCCCAGTTCAACTCTTCTGGGTGTCTCAGTCATATACCTTAATTAACAACCAAATTTAGGCTAGCATGTCATATTTCTTATGTGCCTATTCACTGCAATTAGCTCTTCCCTAGAAATAGGTAACTACTGTGATTCTGTTAATGGGTTGTTATTGTTGTGTGTATGTGACTTCTTTGTTTTTTGTTTGTTTATTTTTCACAACAGTAGGAGACAAGTTATCAAAAACCTATATCAGGTTTACAAATAAAACTAAACAAGTATACATGAATAAAAACATGGCAGAAATAAATTCAAATGTAGGCTTTAACACTCTAGGCCAGGGGTGTCCAAACTTTTTTCAACATTTTTTACTAAGGGCCATATGCGGTAAAATACACAAACAGCCGGGCCACTCACTCGAGGTGAAGTACATATTGCCTCACCTGGTTTATTTAAGTAAACTAAATATATTTTTGTCAATTGCTGCGGGCCAATTAACAATGCATTGTGGACCACAGTTGGCCCCTGGGCCACAGTTTGGACACCCCTGCTCTAGGCAATTCTTCCTTTAGAAACTACTTTTATGTTTGTTTGGCTTTTGTTTATTTATAGATATACAAATTACCAGAGCATTAAGTCTTAATGAACTATGAATTATGGTTACTGAGTAATACTTCTTTATAAATAACATTCAGTATTCTTTAGGGCATTCAGGAAAAGTTTGAAGGCAGAAAAGCATATAAATATCCCAGAAACATCAGATGAGATGGTTAGGAAAAGGAAGAAAATGCTTTTAAACCAAATTGAATTCATATTAGAAATGTAGACTAAGAGTAATTTACTACAGGTAAAGTTTCAAAATAATCTTATTGATAACAAAATGATAGATCTGTACATTCCTAAATTTTCAAAGCAATTTTACCTATTGGTCAGATAGCTCAAGGATAGTTATTTGATATTGTTTTCAGTTTTTAATATTATATTCACATATAAACAGACTCAAGAACACTAAAAGTATTTATTAATAAATTAGCTACTTCAAAGTTAGAATGCACCTCTTATAGGATTAAAAACTAAAGTATAATTAAAATATAAAGTATAGATTACTAAAATGGGCCATCAAAAATCAGTACAAATTTTGTACGCAACAAGAATATATACATATAGCAACATAATGGCTAAAATTAACTTGGAAACGTATTTCCTATTTCCTACAGCATTCCTTTAGGTGTAAATATAGTGGTATTGGGGAGCTTCTGAAATGACAAAGGGTCTTGCAGTGGAAGGATCGAAGTTTATGAGAGGGAAAATGCAATATGAAGAATCTTTGGGAGAATGTGAGGGTCCCAGGTCTAAGGGCTGTCACAACAGGAAAAGGTAAAGACCCTACAGTCCTAACTGTTTAGCAAGGAGAAGGAAGTAATTGCCTTCCAGGGTATTTCTAAGGAATGTTGGGTTCATTGGATGCTGATAGAAAAAAACAACCCCAGAAGTCTAATGCAGGAAAGGAATGGATGAAGCACTTTAAAAACGAAAGAGTTTTAATTTGAGTATGGGACAGATTGGTAAATTTGAAGTTCTGGATATCTTCCAGTCCCCCTTCCAATCTGCTAGAACTGTTTCCTTGTCAACTTTGATGCAATGGAGCTATCCAGGGTACTAGACTCCTGCTGAACTCGTCTTTGAAAATTGTGCAACAGATTTTGTTGCTTTTGTGTTTACTAATCCCATGGCCTGCTGTTGGCAGACACTATATCATTCACGGGGAGTTACTAACATTCCATCATTTGGTTTATTCCAATGGATCCTTCAGGGCTCAATTCAAATGTAAATTCAAGGAAGGCTACCCCAGTCCCATGCAAAAAGCCTTTTCTGAGTTTCAGGAACAGCCTGTGTACATTACTATCACATCTCCATTTAAAGTATCATAATTCACTGCTTGCTTGTACTTCATGCCCAATAGATTGTGAGCTCTGGAGGGAGGGATTTTATATTTTATTTCTTTTTCAAGCAGTTGGTCTAAATCAGTGATGTGAAGATCCTCAGTAATTGATAAATGAGTGAATACTGCTTAAGAGTGACTTGAATTTTGTCCATCTTATGTGAGCTACTCCCAGTAGTAGCGACTGTCCTGAATCACATCTAAGTTCACTTTGAATATTAGCCTCCATAGCTTTTTCATGGACTGAAAATTTGTTTTTAACATGGAACTGAGTAATCCAAAATAGTTAAAAGTCATGAAAAAACTTAAAGGACTGGAGGAATTCTAGGAACTATGGCATATATACCCATACTAATTAGGGAGAATGAGGGTCAAAGGAGAGTCTGGTTTATCACTTCCTCAAGCCAGAGTCCAGAACATCCACTGCACATTCAGTTTTAAGGCTTTGGGGATATGGCATTTCCTCTCATTTCTCATAATCCAGGTCCACATTTTAAAATATCTGTAAATCTGAGGTCATGTGAGGCTGGCAGTATTTTTTCATGCACTAAACAAATGTTGCTAGGCCCTGTGTATATGTTAGTTACTGAAACATATGGTTCCTGTCCTTCTGAAACATACAGTTTAGTTCCTACTTGCATTAACCATGTTATCCATGGTTCTTGGAGAGAATGGAAGTTGGTAGACTTGCATTCTCTGTCTTGTCACCACGTTAGTGACCTGGACAACCATAAAGAGTAAGTGTGCTTTTTTCCAGTACTTGACGCCCACACATAGCATTGCTCTTAATGTCCTTTGTGGTAATAATTGACTACATCATCATAGAAACACACTTTTACTTACATGTAATACATCCTGTCCCTGGTGCGATGCTGACTTACTGATAACTTTTACATGATGTTGGTAATTTGTGTGCCTGTTTATCTCTGCCCTTATTGGGATGTTTCAAGAATAGTGAGATACCACAGTTTATCTTTTGGTCGGAAATTCTCTGTATTTTACAAGTGCATGAACCATAGGAAATGGTTGTGTGGCCTTTTGTGGAGGATGTTTTCTCTTAGTAGTTCTACCTTTCACTTTTTTAAAAGTCTATATACTATCTATTTGTAGGTCATTATTTATCTTTCCTGTTGTTGTTGGTTTTTTTTGTTTTGTTTTTTTTCCTTTTACCTGTTGTTGGCAGAAATGTTTCAATTTGAAGTATAAAAAAAGAAGTTTTATTTTTTAAAGATTTTTTTCCCCGTTGGGGATCTAGTTATATAATTCAGAGAAATAATATAGATTCAAAATAACTTAGCTATAAAAGAAAGGATTTTTAAAGTGTAAAAACTGAGTAAAACAAAAGTTTTCTTTAACCATCCCCCCAAAAACTCATAGTTTGGAAAATTAATTATTTCTTTGCTAAATATTTAGAATTTTGTCAAGTAATATGATCATCATTGGTTTTAAGGATTAAAAACCACTAGAGCCATTTTAAAAATAATACTGGAGATGAAACACTCCTGTAAGAACTATGTGTAGTCTATCTCAAATGAAAGTGCCTTAAAACTGATTCAAGAGTGAGTACGATAGGTGCCCATGGTTTAGGTGTTTTATAATGAGACTGTTAAGAGAAAGGGTTGAATTTTTGCAATCATGTGAATCATTTGTGTTATGTAAGCATAGCCCCAGGAATCCTCAGCACTCAGTCAAACCTAGAACTCCTTAGGGACCAAAAGTGGTGATTGCCTCTGATGTAGATTGTGGTCAGGAAAAGATGGGGGCCTGCTGTGATTACGTTCTTTTTTTCTTCTTCAATGGAAGAAGGTAATGAGTTTACACTTCCATCAAAACCAGTTTAAAACCCTATACAAATACTACTGAATTAAAATGTTTTTACTAAAATATTATTTGACATTAATTCAAAGCTTGGATCAATATTTGTTAAATCTGTGTATATACAAACATACACATGTATGTAGTAACATAATGTCTTATAATGGGACCTGTCTTGTGTAAATTTTTTTAATGGTCTGGGTATTTTTAGGTTCTTTGTTTTTTTTGTTTGTTTGTTTTTTGTTTGTTTGTTTTTTTTCCAGGGAGATGGGTAGATCAGTCAGTGCTTTCCTGAAAAACGGAACCAGTAATATATATATATATATATATATATATATATATATATATATATATATATATATATATATATAAAATCTATCTATAAGGAGATTTAGTCTAAGGAATTGTCTCACATGATTGTGGAAGCTGGCAAATCTGAAATCTGTAGAACAGGCTGGTAGGCTGGAAACTCAGGCAGGATTTCTGTGTTACAGTTTGAGAAAGAGTTCCTTCTTCTCCAAGAAACTTCAGTTTTTGCTGTGGAAGGCCTTCAACTGATTGAATGGGACCCACCCACATCATTGAGGGTAATCTACTTTATTTAAAGATAGTGAGTCCAGATCATTAATGGTATCTACGAACACTTTCACAGCAACATCTAGATTAGTGTTTGACCAAACAATTGAATACCATAGCTGAGCCAAACTGACCTACAATTTTACCATCACAGGGGATGAGGTACAATATGTTAACAAGCCCTTTCTGGTTTACGTGATAAGTTCATGTACACATGTTTTTCCTTTGGCCATAGATAGTTTAGCATTAGTTGGCTATTGGTATTTGTAGGCATAGGTCATCATTCATTTGTTCCTTATTCATTTTGTAATCAATTTATTTATTAAGAATGCACTATCTGTAGGAGACAATGCCAGGCAATTGAATAATATAAAGAAAATGAATGACAGAGGCCCTTTCTTTTAAGTGTATTAATTTCGGTGGAAGATCGACCAGTATATTAGATGGATGTATAAATAAATTTGAAGAGTGAAAATGTACATTTTTCAACCTTGTCAATTACATGTCATTTTCCCCATGAGCAACAACAACAACAAAAAAATCATGTCAACAGTTAATAGGATAAATTACTATACTTATTAATTTAAGTATTACACCTGTAAAATTGGATTATGAAAGGTATACTTGCCCACTGCACATCAATTTCATTTAGACAATGTTGGCGGTGAATACATTTTAAAGGGTTTGTATTTGTATTCAACCTATGCAAAGGTGATTCAGTATATACTCAAACAGGTCTGAAAAAAGGACTGTCATGTTTTATTGATAGTCTTGTTCTTCATACAGCATAGAACAGTATACATCTTCTTTACTGTCTCTGAATGGGTGTTTTCTCATGGCACTTTCTCATTCCATAACTACATTTTGTTTCTCTTTTCTTATTCAATGAATGTGAACTGTCTGACTGACTTTCGAAGCCCTCTGTAAGCTCACCAAACCTTGTTAATACAAACATAAATCTTCTACTTTGTTAAGGCCTTGTAACTTAGAGCACCCTCACCCAGGCAGCATCTGTATTTAATCCTTTCTGTTTATGCAAATCTAAGCTGTCATTACAGGCCTAACTCCATGAAACCTTCCATGACGACTTTAACCCACCTGGGGAGTTTCCTTTGCTGCACTCTGAGTTGTGAGCAATACCTAGTTGGCACCAGACAATTAAGTTCAGTCTGTTCTGCTACAATGCATTTTTCTGTAATGTGAATTAGCTTCTACACAATGGATAAATAGGGGAATTATGTTAGTAAAATGCGGAAGTTGGTTCACGTGTGACTTTTTCCCCCCAGCATATTAATATTTAGCTTTAACAATTATAGCTGAATGAAAAGCAACTACTATAGGCAAATGCAAAATACAATAGAGGGATACCCATTCCACCAATCTACTTTCATCTTTTTTAAAAAAGGAAAAAGTTTATCAATTTTCTGTATAATTTTTTTTATTAGGAATTTTACATTATCCTTTTAGGCATATAGTATTTTTATAAAACTTGTTATGATTTTGTGTAGAACTCTGTGTTATAAGTTGTATAGATTTTAAGTGTTTCTACCAGGCTCTATTTTTGGAGGTATAAACTTAATTATATTTATTGTCCAATTTTTTAGAATGAAAGAACACATATGTTACAATAGCAGCAACTGAACACATGTATTTCAAACCACTGAATATTTATTGAGCATCTACTATGTGCCAGACACTAGTGCTAATGTTGGATGTATGACAAATGAGCAAGGGAGACTCAGCAGAAGTCTTGTATGATGGTAGTTCTATCGCTTAGCTCAGTAGACTAGGAGGAAGAGAGACAATTAGTAACTGTGACCTTTGTTCATATTCCTCCATCTGCCTGGTATGCTCTCTCATTCCTGCTTTATTTAGCCATTTCCTCCAAAACTTCATCACTCAACTCAAACATCACTTTTTTATATTAGCTTAAGCTTTCAGAGCATGTACTTTTCTTTCATAGCACTTAAGGTAACTGTAATTTTACAGTTATTTGTGAGATTATTTAGATAATATTTTTCTTTTTCTTAGACTATAAGTTAAACGTGAATAGACATTATATTTGTTTTTATCCCAGCGATGTATTCCCATTTCCTGGCAAGAACTTACACACACACACACACACACACACACACACACCCCGTGTACTCTCACATACATACACATGACAGGTATTAATGTATATTATAAATGTAATATATATTATAAATAGATATATAGGAGGTATTTATTCAATAAGTTTTAGTGCATGAATGAATGAATGAATGAATGAATGGATAAAATAATTTTTTTCTTTATTTTTTTAACAACTAAATTATGAATATTCTTGCTAGAGTGAGTCATTATTTTCCTGTCCATATCACTTTTGTTATCACCACATTTCCCAGTATTGTATGAATTTGTGGAAGTTTGTGGCATATATATATATATATATATATATATATATATATATATATATATGTTTGTGGCATATGTATATATGTATGTGTATATATATATTTTTTCTCACAAGTGTTGCTTTACAATCTATTTTTTTTTAAATTGGGGAACAGTGTGTTTCTCCAGGGCCCATCAGCTCCAAGTCGTTGTCCTTCAATCTAGTTGTGGAGGGTGCAACTCAGCTCCAAGTTCAGTTGCCAATTTCAACCTTTAGTTACAGTGGGCGCAGCCCACCTTCCCATGCGGGAATTGAACCGGCAACCTTGTTGTTCAGAGCTTGTGCTCTAACCAAGTTAGGCACCTGGCCACCCCTCCAACAGCTCAGTGGCAGCTCCTTGTCTTCAGTCTAGCGGTGGAGGGCGCAGCTCGCTGGCCCATGCGGGAAAGGAGCCGGCAACCCTGTTGTTCAGAGCTCGCACCTAACCAACTGAGCAGTACGACTGCCCTATATTTTTGTTTTATAAATCTTCATTAAATACATTATAAAAAGCAAAATGTTATAGGCCCCAGAGTTTCTTGTATTTATGTCTTCCAGAAATTGCAAAATTAAAAGAGTGGACAAAATCTAAAAACTTAGAGAAGAAATTATAGAACAGTATTTTTGTTACACTTGACTACAGAAAGATAACTTGAACAAGGCCCTAAAAGCAAACACTTAAAAGAGGTAATTGCTGATTTTCGGAGGAAGCTATTGATATTTTTATTACAATTAAGACTATCTAAACATCAAAAGTCACCATCAATTAAGAGAACAGAAAAATCACAAACAAAAATCTTTGCAATGAATGTCACTGGTTAGGTACTCAGAATACATAAGGAAAGCCAACAACACAACAATAGGTGACCAACAACCCAACAGAAAAACAAAATAGATTAAAATATATGAACTGGCAGCTTATAAAAGAGGAAACTCGTAGGAAAGTCAACATGCTCAATCTTACTAATAATTAGGGAACTACAAAGTAAAACAGTAGCATGTCATTTTGTAGGACTCATAATGATAGAAATTAAGGTTTGGCATTATTTAGTTTTGGTAGGAATGCATAGTGTTAGTATGCATTTCTTGTGAGAACGTCAATCATTATAGACACTTTGGAGACCATTTGGTAATATCTAGTAAGGTTGAAGATATGAAGAATCAATAATCAAGCAGTTCCACTCTTAGGTTGTACATAAAAATTGACTTGTGTATCAGAATACATTTGAAAAAAAGTTCAGTGCAGCATTTTTTTAAATAATGAATAACTGGCAACAATCTTAATTGCTGTTCCCAGATATACATTTATAAGAATTTAAAACCATTTATTTTAGTCTTAGACATGCAAATCAAAGTTACATATTGTATATGGCTACATAATATGTATAAAAATAGATGCTGTGTACCAATTTTTGGATAGTGATTTTTTCTGGGAAGGGAGAAAGGAGAAAAAAAAAAGAAATTGGAAATGAGTTATATTAGCTGTGCAATTTAATATAGAGTAAAATAATATTTGTTCATTTTACAGAGAGGTTGTGCCCACAGTCACTCAGCCTAAGCTGTGCCCCAGGTCACCTGTTCCCCGTCAGGGTGCTGACATCTTTAATGCATGTGAACTGTGCATTCTTTTCATACTGCATTGTCCCAAACACTATTATTTGTATATCCATTGCTTCTCAGGTCATTTTGACACCCAAGCTATAAGATATCTTTTAACAAAATTAAAGATAGAAACTAATTTTCAGTTTGTTTCATCTATTACTTTTTCTCCCAAACTTAGTCGGAATTTCTTTCTTGAAATTTCACTTTAGTATAGCTCACAGCTTTTCTGAACATGCTCCCATCCTTTGCCTGGTCAAGTTATAACTAGGTCATGTTCACATTCTTGCCAGGGCAAATTTATTGTAGAAGGCAACCTTTACTATTCATTTAATTAATTGTAATTTTAAACTTTGTATATGCTCTTTCCCATCCAATACAATTCATACAGGACAAGATTATTTTAAGTGGAATGTCATTCAGTCAAGTACATATGGATGGATCACCAAGTACTTCTTGTAACACTGATCCCACCGCCAACTATTAATAATTGCTTCACTGTCACTGCCTTGGATATAAGTTGATGCTTTTGTGAAGGTGGACTCTGATTTAGTCAATGCACATAGTGAAATAGCTGGGTAAATACTTGTTTAAAGTAGTGAGGAAAAACAAAAGATAAAGTAATATCATATAATTGCAACATATCTAGTCATTTCAGGCATGGAATGCCAACTGGATTCTTAAGGGAACTTGGTGATTTACAGTGCTTAGAGAATACAGTAAGATCACATATGAGTTTTACACCTTCTACGTGTATAGCACAATTAATTACATGAAACCAGTTTCAGATATTCAGACTACTATTGTAATCACTAAGTAATATGTGTGTGGAAAAATTTCATTTAAAATATTTTATTCTAAGACTCAGTTCCCTCTTTGAGAATTCATATGTTCCATTTATTCATTTTTATTAGTTATATACTCTTTTGTATCATCCAGTAATTAAACTGTTATTATCTAACATTCTGAAAATCAACCTAAGGGATCAGCTTACTTAAATTACTTACTGCTTGAGAAATATTTTTGCAAAGTTTTAGGACCATTATTATGTTTACTTGAGTAAATAAAGTCTATTTTCTGGCTATTTATAGTTTTGATAAGAAAAATCTAATGGCCAGGAAACTTCCGGCTATCAAGTAATGTAATAAAATATAAAATAATTTAATTCTATTTGCTTTTTAGATGACATTTTAAATGCTAATCCTATCCTTTTGTTACTTCTATCTTTAAAATATTCTGGTATCATAGGCCCAAATGAGATTTCAAATCAAAATCTGAGAGCAGAACAACTTTCCAATTTACCAAACAAAATACATCATTTTTTATGCAGAAGGTAATCTCAACTTAGTGAATGCAGAATGCCACTTAATCAAAATAACGCTTAAATAATTAAAGAGTTATATTATAAAACAAAACTAGGAAGGGTGAAAGAAACAATAATTGTAGTTGTGTCTGCCTTTTGCATTATATGTTATTGCCTTTAAAATAAAATTTCATTGCTATACCAATGTTCTCTTCAGTCCTACCTGGATTCGCATTGCCCATAGACTTGGGCTGACTATGTATTTAGCACTTTAATACCTATTGAACTAAAAGTGATTTTGTTTTTTAAATTCACAATCTGGATGTAGGAACTGACCAAGAATGTCTGACAGAGGATTATCTTAATGAAAACATTGTTTTACAGATCATGTTATAGATGTTTCATTATTCTTTTAATTATATTAATACATTTTTATCTGTGAAGTGTCTCACAGTCAAAATTATATATTTTTTCCTTTACTATGTCTTCATCATTTGGAAATCTTTAGCACTGGAGCCAACACTTAATATCCTTTGCTTAATACGTGCAGTGAAAACAAAATAAAATAAGACTTAAACAGCAAATAAATTTTAAATGAGAAAAAAATGTTTCAAAGTAAAATATTCAACTGAAATAGTGAACAAGTGAGGCAAGGACTGTTCTTTTCATACATGATTACATAACCTCTGTATTTTTTACATTCTTGCATTGCTGGTCTTTTGAAAAGTACCAAATTTATGTAGCGCAAATGTAGAATTTTAATCTACAGCGCAAGTATAGAAGATCAGAGGAATATTTTAATATGTAAAGTGTCTTTAAATTTTTATAAAGTATAAAATAATACTTTCCCCCAATTATGCTTTTCCTTACGTTTAAATTTAACAAATGTAAAGGGTAGGATCTCTAGGTCATTTTTTTTCCTCTAAATCGTCTGTCTTGTACTACTTATTAACTCTGATTGAGCCTGGGAAAACAATTACCGTCATTCTAATTGCTGGCTAGTTTGGTCTGCCAGCCTGTACTTGGTTCAAGGAGCAGATCACAAGAAAGGTGTGAATTAAATAATAAAAGTGGGAGGTGGGGTTGGGAAATTTAGTTTAATATTGATATTTTTATTAACTGTTTTTTAATTTGACCAAGGCAAATTAGTATAACATTATATTAACTAATTTTGATGTGACCAGATAATGTTCATAAAATATCTAATAGTTGATGATTATGTATCCAAAGGATAATTCATCTATTAGAACAGCATGCTTTTGAAAATATTTCCCTAGAACATTATCAATTTTCTTTAACTTAAGGATGTGGCACTGCTTTGGCCATGCTCTTCTGTGTTTGATTTTTGTCAAATCAACATCAAATGCTGCTATTAATCTCTGAAAACACACGCAGATTACTTCCCTTTTAAGACACTATAATATCCTTATAAAAGTGTTCAACATATAATATTAAGTATTCATTTTTATTAGCCCAGTAATTTATGAAATTAAATCATAGTCCTTTTTTTTTTTTTTTTTTTTGTCTTCAGGCTACTACTTCTTATATTTTGGTAATTTTATTTATTTATTTACTTAGCTGTTTTATTAATTTACTCAGTTACTTATTGCCATTTTATTTATGCATTTTAAAAACTTTGTTTACAAACTTAGAAATTTAACACTGATTGAGTACATGTTGTGTGCAAGGCAAGTACCAAATGCTTAACTTTCTTGGTCTCATTTCAGTCTCAGAACAACCCTATGAGATAAATTCTTTTTAATCTCCATTTTTGTTTGAAAAATGGAACCTCAGAAAAATTAATCAATGACTACATAACTTGTATGTGGTGGAATACGTTATTTCCTTTTATCTTGCATAGCTTTACTATGTCAAATAAAGTGTTCCATTGTAAAAGGGACTTTACAAACCAGAAGTTATTGCTGTTTATTAAAATAAGCATCTTTGCATCTTGTACCTGTAGATATGAAAGTAATATTGGCAATGTTCAAACATCTAAGTGGCTACTATACATTTTCTGAAAAAATAATTTTATGAAATACATGCCTTGAAACCACTAGTATTTGAAGAAATCAGTATACTGGAGGCAAGAGGCTTAAAGTCCTAGAAAGTTATCATGGCATAATTATTTCATGTTTGAAAATGAGGTGAATACATCAATAAACACAAACATTTAAAATCATTTTCACATCTATATTAAAAACAGAATTGTCACTTTGTTAGTCTATACCAATGCAGTTTCATTAAAATAAAAATGGTATTGCAGAAGTATGTGAACTTATAATGTGTAGGTTAGAATGTGATTAATTTTAAGCAAGATAATATATTAGAAGACTTTTAAAGAGTGAATTTCATTATTATTTTTTTACTTTTAAGACTTTTATTAAAAATATAGTCAGCATACAATATTATATTACTTTCAGGTGTACACCATAGTTATTCAACATTTATAAACCTAAAAAAGTGATCACCATGATAAATCCAGCAACCATCTGACACTGTACCATGCTATCACTATATTATTGACTATATTCCCCATGTTGTACATTACATCCCCATGACTTACTTCTTTTATACCTGGAAATTTGGACCACTTATTACCCTTCACCTTCCCCCCCCCCTTTTAATTTTTCAGTTACAGTCAGCATTCAATATTATTTTATATTAATTTCAACTATACACCATATTATTAGACATTTATATAATTTAAGAAGTGGTCCCCCTGACTAGTATCCACCTGACACTCTACATAGTTTTTACCGTATCAGTGACTATATTTCCTATGCTTTACTTTATATCCCCATGGTTATTTTGTAACTACCATTTAGTACTTCTTAATCCCTTCACCATTTTCACCCTGATCCTAGCTCCCCTGCCATGTATCAACCTGAAAAATCAAGTATGCATCTGATATCATACATAGTTATTATAATATTATTGACTATAATCCTTATGCTATAAACTGTATCTCCATGACTACTTTGTAATAACCAATTTGTATTTTCTAATCTCTTCCCCTTTCACCCACCTCCAACCTCCCTGCCCCCAATCTGGCAGCCATCAAAGTGTTTTTTGTATCTATGAGTCTGTTTCTGTTTGTTGTTGTTGTTGTTATTGTTTGTTCTTTAGATTCCACATGTAAGCAAAATCACATTGCATCTGTATTTCTCTGTCTGACACTCCACTCAGCATAGTAAACTCCAGGTCCACCCATTTTGCCACAGATGGCAAGAACCCATTCCCTTCCATTGCTGAGCAATATTCCATTGTATATATGAACCACCTACTCTTTATCCATTCTTCTATCACTGGACAGCCAGGCTGCCTCCACATCTTGGCCATTGTAAACAATTCTGAAGAGAACATATGGATGCACACATCCCCTCAAAATAGTGTTTTGGTTTTCTTTGAATAAATACAAGGAAGTGGGATTAATGAGTCCTTCTTTGTCTCTTGTTATAGCCTTTGTTTTAAAGTCTATTTTGTCTATTTTGTCTGGAGTAAGCATGGTTACCCCAGCTTTTTGTTTGTTTCCATTTTCATGAAATTACTTTTTCCATTCCTTTACTTTCAGTCTGTGTCTGTCTTTCAATCTGAAGTGAATCTCTTGTAGGCAATGTATGTAAGGGTTTTGTTTTCTTATCCATTCAGCCATCCTTTGTTTTTGATTGGAGCATTTAATCCATTTACATTGAAAGTGATTGTTGATTGATATGTAGTTATTGCCATTATTTTATTCATATTTTTTATTTTTTTTTCTTCCTTCTTAAAGAAGTCCCTCGAACATTCCTTGTAATACTGGTTTGGTGGGGATGAACTCTTTTAGCTTTTTCTTGTCTGGGAAACTCTTTGTCTGTCCTTTGATTCCTAGTGATAGCCTTGCTAGGTAGAGTACCCTTGGTTGTAGGTCCTTCCTTTTCATCACTCAGAATATTTTGTGCCAATTCCTTCTGGTTTGCAAAGTTTCTGTTAAGAAATCAGCTATTGGAGGCCCAGGACAGCTACTGCCTATGACTAGCTTGGGACTACCTGGTAGGAGCTATAAAGTGATCCATCACTGGTTGCTGCTTGTCCTGTACCTGGAGGTGCATGGGAGAAGCCATGCCTTGAACCGAGGGTGGTTACCATTAGTGCTGAGTATGAGGTAGCTCTGCAAAAAGCCAGGACACTCAGGCCTGCTGCCACCTGCCAGCTCCCATAAGGTTCAGCTGATAATAATGTCTCCTGTGGCATGCAAGTTGGGTGAGGGTCTCAGTAAGTCAGCAGCGTGGAGCAGCAGAGTTCACCCGGCCAATTATATTTAGATTTGGCCTGTGGCAGTAGGCTCAACACAGGAAAGATGGCACCTGTTTGCCACCTGCATAGGAGGAAGGCCATACGCAAGGAAAATGGGGACTTTCCTCCAGCCCTTCTCCTGAAGTTACACAATTCAGCCTCTACCCATATTTCACTGATGCCCTCAGAGTCACCACCCCTCTGCCAGAGCCCAAGATGGGTGCCTCTGTGGGCTCTTTTAGTGGACGCCTGGGTTCCCTGCAGCCTTCCATTCCACCCAGATGGTTAGAATTCCCGCTGTTTTTCACAGCCAGAAGTTGTGGGGTCTCCTCTTCCCAGCACCAGTACTCTGGCTGGAGAGCATGGTGTGGAGGGCTGGGGTCCCTTACTCCTTTGTGGGAAACCTCTCTGGCCGAGATATCTTTCCCAATTTTTAACTACCACACATGGTTGTGGGACCAGCCCATATTGTATCTCCGCCCCTCCTACCAGTCTCCATGTGACTTCTTATTATCTATAATTATAAAACTTCTGTTTAGCTAGACTTCAGATGGTTCTCCAGGTTGATTTTTCTATAATTTAGTTATAATTTTGATGTGTTCATGGGATGAGGCAAGCATAGCATTTATCTACTCTACCATCTTGGATCTCCTCAATTTTTAGTAATATAACTTTATAAGTTATAGGTATCTTTTGGGAGTTGATGAAGTTAATGGTCCCCCTTCCCCCCGCCGCCCAAATAAGCATAGGAGCATAAACAAAATAAATAGTGTTTGTAAGTTCCAGTAGTGTGTAGATCTCCTGAAAGGTCCATGGATTTACTTTGAAAAACCTAATACTAGTCTCTTGAAAATATTCACTCAAAAAGTATTATGTAGGAATCTTTTGCATTGTTAATATACCTGGTTTGATCATATCCTTAATAAAAGATGTGAGGAGTGAAATGTATTTTAGAATGTGAAAGGTATCTTGATTTTGCAAGAACTTTCTCTGTACTTCCTATGGTATCTTTTTCAAAATCCAGTGATATTTGTAATTGCAAGTAATAGCGAATACTGATAATACTTTTAACATTTACCAGCCACTAATCTAAGAATTTTACACATACTAACTCATTTAGTCCTCACAATAAGGTGATAGAGTGATATTTTTCTCATTTTACAGATGAGGACATTGAAGGTTAAAAATGTTAAGTAGTAAATAGGCCAAGATCACATAGGAAGTAGTTGAGCGGGGCCTGTAATCTATACTGTTAACCACTTCACTAGATAAGACATGGAGCCTAGCTAAAGATTTCTTCATAAATGTTTGCATGTTTTGTTGTTGTAAGGTCAAACTATGTGGTGGCCCTTTCAAAAACAGTGGAAGTCTAGTATTGGTGAAATAGAAGTTCACTTCTATTTCAGTGGTACTTAAAGGATACACTTGATCTTCATATTAGAGGTAGTGCTATTAACCCAACATTAACTGGGCAATAACTTACAGCAGTTGGACTAGTAGATGTCTGATGTTCCTTTTAGTTAAGGTCAATATTTAGCGATTCTTTAAAAAAGTGATCATTTTGGGAGAGGGAAGTAAGTAATTGAAATTAGAATTAATCTCATGAATAAATAACTTCGGCCTCTGACAATTTTGGAAATACTGCTTATAATGAACTAAAGTATGAAGCTTGTTTAGACAATTTACAATCAGAAATAGGCTTGGTCTTAGCTGAAAATTTTATTTTTACAGTATTGATTTTGAAATTATTTAGAACTTAGCTTAAAATATTTAGTGATTCAGGAAAATTGAAACATTCAATAAAGAGGATACAACAGGCCAATATATTTTTCATATTCAAGTTGTTTGTATTAAAAGCAATCACAATATGTTTTTCATTTCAGTGTAAAATAGTTAGGAAGTTTATAGGTAGGACATACCATAAGAAAGTCTGAAGTCATCAGTCTTTATGCTGACTACCTGAGCTGTATTCAATTTTCCAAAGGAATAGAAATCAACATTAGTCTGTATTTTAAATGCATTTTTCTGTTCTTTTTCAAAAGAGACCCCATAGTAATGTAATTTGCAGATGTGGGGGAAAACGTAGGGTTTCACACATTTCTGGTAAGTTCTTGCTTAGTCCTTAGTGGGTTTACATGTCATCAGTCCTCCCTCTTGCCAATTTAAATGAAAGAGATGCATGATTTGTGACCAGTTGTGTATGTGTAGAAACTCACCTTTTAAAAAATGTTATTACTAGCTTGTGAACATAAAAACACTTATTTATCCTTATTCCTCATTCATCTTTATCACACCTGTCAATGTCCTGATTGTAATAGCAGTATGTTGTTAAAACCAGTACTGACCAACTGACCACCATGATGTTTTCATGTATAGGACACTGTAATTGAAAAGAAAGACCGATATCTAAGTAAGCGAACTTTACTTGATCGAAATATCTTTATAGAAAATACATTTGATGTAGTGCATATGTTTAGTATTTATATATAGATGGCTTTAATAATATTGTCTAGTTAAGGATCCTAAATAGTTATTAGTTCAGTGAACAAATGTACATCCATATCTATATATCTATATCATCCATATCTATATATATCCATATCCAAATCTATTATATATTTCTCTCTATATCATATATATATATATATGTGTGTGTGTATGTGTGTGTGTATATATATATATATATATATATATATATATAAAATCTCCAACATTACTCATTATTTTTGTATATTATTTTGTAGTTGGAATTTATTTAAAATATCATCATTAAAATCTCATTGAATAGAGTAATTGTTTTTTATCCCCATCACAAAATAAAACATTTGATTTAATAGAAGCTTCCACAACCGTGACAAAGACTTGCTCAGTTGATTAGCATGAATGAAAATATGAAAGATTTAAAGCAAAGCTGTCAAAGCAATTAGCACTAAAGTCTTACTATCACTGAATAATGAAAATCCGTGCCTGGAACACTTCAAATGTACCTAAGAAAACTGTACTTATGCAAAAAGAAATGATAATGAATAAAAGAAATGGATAATAAAAGCCAACATAGGAAAAAATGTTCATGTAATATTTTGATATATTCTTATTACTATATTTTAGATTTATCAAAAGCATGATCATACAGAGTTTCTGCAAAAAGGTATATTTATAATGTTCAATTGAATTGTTTATTTAAGTACAATATGCTCAATATCTAATTGTTTGAAAATGTTTAATTTTACAGTGACTCTGTAGGATTTAAAAAAATCTATTTGGGATTATTTTCTTTACAATTTAAAATTTAAACTACGCATTTAAATTGGAATATAGATATTGAAGCTGCAAAAGAGGTTAACAGTAATTTAATATTAATATGCACTTTTAATGCATTTAAATTTTAAAAATCTACAATACATTGGTAGTTTCATAATATTTTGTGTGATTAACAAGACACTTGGTGCAAAGAATAAACTGGAGAGAAAACTCAGATAATCATTTTATATTTTTATTAAACCACCATTCTAGGAGATAACTATATAGATTGATTTCTTCGATTTGTTCAGTTATTCAATATTAAACATTTATTTATCCTATTTCAACAATGTATAAGGCATTGTGAAAAACACCAAGATCAATTAGACATGGATCTGATGGGCTTGTGTTCTAAGGAAGTAGTTATGACTAATACACGATATATCCCAATGCATTAAGTAGGTAGAATGCAAATACCATTAAAATGTATATAAAAAGCTGTATGACTTGAGAGATTTTCTTCACCTATATGTTCTATTTTAATTTGTTATGAAGTATGTGTGTATATATATCTATCTATCTATCTATCTATCTATCTATCTATCTATCTATATATATATATATATATAAATTTGAAATGTTTTTGCCTATAAGTAGTAATCAAAGTATCTTAACACAGGAAATTTATTGAGCCGTATAATTAAAAGAGTTCACATGGAGAGCAATGACCAAATAGATTAATTCATTGTTTCTACTCTATTTCTCTCTGATGTTATCAGCTCTGCTGTTTTCCATGACTGGTAGGAGGGTGGCAGGAGTGAATTCTGAGACTCACAACAAGCTCTAGAAGAAGAAACGCTACCCCCAGTATTTCAGATCTATCTTGATTAGGGTGCCTAGGATACATATGTATTTACTTTTTATCTATGCCCAGGATGAACAAATTTGCATAATGGCCAAAAAGAACCAACGCTCATCCCTGAAGTTGGAAATGGAGCTTGATTTTTCCTGAGTATCAGCTTAATGGGAGAGTTTTGGGATACTGCACCCAGAATGAATGCATTGTTGGAGATGGGAAAGGGAGAATGGAACTTTTTAGTAGATGGCCCACTGAAATGTGATTTAGACATTCAGATGTCAGGATGGACATTCAGGTAGAGTGGATTGTATGAACATATGGATGAAAGAAAGTATCATCTATGTGTAGTGAGCACTGACAATTTTAGTTTGGCTGGGTAGAGCTTGCCTGGAGAAAGTTGTAGGAAATAACCGCAAAAGGGTAAATTAGGATCAGATGGTGGAAAACCTTGAAAGCTGGGCAGTGAAATTTGGATTTTATTCTGTAGATGATGGGAAGCACTCAACATTTTGAGCAGTAAATCAATAAGCTCAGAGTTGCTATCAGTATTTAAATTTGTCAGTGCCATTTTTTAAAAGCTATTTCGAATGAATCATGGTTTTGGCTTTAGTACCTGGTTGAATGGTGATGTAATATTCTGACACAGGGAACATTCTGAGATTAGGCAGTGTGTGAAAATCTAGCTTTGGTGTCTAGGAAGATGGTTGTTTCTTTACTAGAAAGACAAAAACCACAGCAGGGGAAAATTTGAGGGAAGAATTGACGGTGAGTCAGTAACTGGATATATTGAATTAGCTACTCATGGAGCCATTGGATTTTAGAGCCCTTGGAGTTCAATTTTTCAAAGCTTTTTTATTTTACAGGTGAATAATTTAACATTCACAGAATGTAGTGACTACTCAATTCACATTTCTTTACATTTTAGACCTAGTTTTACAACCTGTTCTCTTGACTATGAGCTCAGGACTCCATTTTTAACATGCTACCTTCACATTTGATATACAGATTGATATGTTTTGCCAGAATAATAAATAATGCTTAACATTTATTGAAGATCACTTTAATTCAGGAGTTGTGTCAAGCCATTTTAACTCATATTAATAATATTTACTTGATAAGTATGATAATTAAAGTCTCAGTATCTAATGTTGCTGAATACTTACAACATGACCTTTCACTGTCAAGCAATTTGCATATATTATATAACGGCTTTTCATAACCATCCTTTGGTAAGTAGTGTTGTTATTCTTATTTTAAAGATTGGAAAATTTACACTTGAAGAGGTTATGTAATATGCCTAAGATCATACAACTTAAAGGGACAGAGGAGGATTTGATTCCATAAAAGTATTGTACTCAAGCCAGTTGCCATCAAAGTAAATCCTTAAAGTGGTATTATAGCTTGGTGGAGGAGAGAGCGTAGACTGTCAGCACTGACATTTGGAAATTAGAAAGGTCAGACTAAAAAATTTACCTAGAGGTCAGGTCTAAGAGGGCTGATGATATAGATATCACAGTAATGTACATTTCGACGGGAATTTAACCTGTGCGTTTGGGTTGTGTTTACAAGGGACAGATTAGAGAAAGGGAAAAAAAGAGGGTTAGTGTCAGACTTTGTGACCAAAGAATAAAACCAAGCTACTAAAACATTAGGAAGGCCATCAAGAATGTTCAGTGACAAAGAATGCAGTGGAGATGAGATGTGCAAAACAAAGAAGATGGCCAAATTCTCCAGTGCTACAAGCAAAAACTTACTAGCGTTGATGACCAGTAGGTCACTGGAGGCCTCTTAGGACACCAGTTTTTATCATGTGACAGTTACAGAAAGCACTGGAAATAGGGTTAATGAATAATTACAATGGTTATTTATAGTTGGAGGAGATTCCTTTGGAGAGAGAAATCTTGAAGAATCACAAGGGAGATAAAAAAGGTAATGAAGCTTGATATTGGAGATTATGGAAAGAAATGGAATGGAAAGCACTAGTGGAAAAAAAAGCTCTAAAAAGGAAAACTAGAGACAAAAGAACATTCTGAAGTAAAGTGGAATTGGGAACAATCTCACTGATGATCTCAATGCTCTCAGTCAAGTATGTGACTAAACCATCACTATGCTTTGGTGATGTTTTTTGCCAAATACCACATATACCACATATACCATTAGTAAATTCTCTAGAAACAAAGACTTTTAAAATTTGATCTTTGCTGAAAAGATAAGCTACCAAAAATGTAAATCATGCACAAAACTGAAATGCTTGATAAAAATGCACAACTTGTGATATTGTATCCTAAGTACATGTAAAGACAAAAGTGAATTTATTCCATAAACTCGTGAAGTCTTCAAATTTCCACTCATATGTTTGCTCATTCTGTTTTCTTTTTCTTTCTCACTGATGACCTTTTAGAAGTATGCAATGTCCACCTTCTCTTTTCACTCTTCCTCCATGATGAATAAGAGCAGATTGCATAGCCAGTTTATAATAATAGTTAACATTTATTTAACTTACTATATCCCAGACAGTGTTCTAATAGTTTAGACATAATAAATCATTTAGTACTCTCACCAACTCTGAAATATTATTTTTATCCAAATATTGCAATTGAGAAAATGGAAATATAGAATTTACATACTTTCTGATGGATTCACTGTTTGCATTTTGCTATAACTAATTTAAACGAAATCACTATAATTATCACTTTAAGACTTTTAACTATGTGAGATTAAAAAGCTCCTTTTTATAAAATAGGGTTTTTCAACTAAATAGAGAAATGTTGTATTGGATAGGAAGGACATTAATATCAGGTCTACTCTGCTGGTTCAGAAGGTAAAAACCCCAACACTGAAAAGTCTTAGAAGGTGGAGTGTGGTCTAGTGGGAAAGGGATAAACTGGTCAAAGTCGTAGGGGTAGAAGATGTAAGCTGTGTTCTCTCAGGCTGACCCTGTTTTTGACTTGGCAGGCCTCATTTTGACTGTTACCTTCTCACTGGAATATGTGTTGACAAACTACCTAGTTCTCTGCAGAGTGCAAAAATGCAGGCCTTCCCTTCACTAACCTGCTTTCCCTTTTTTTCTATTCCCAAATTGAAAGATTGATATTTTACATATTTACGTATTTCATGTGCTCTGGCATAAGTTCTCATGTTCCATTAGTATTTAATTATTATAATAGCAAAATTCTTATATATTCTTCCTGTAGCACTTCTCACCTGATAATGACATTTTGGGCAAATAAGTGTTTAATTAAAATTTGTCCTTTGTGCTTGTATTTATCCTTCTGGATATGAAAATTAACACAATAGATTATGTATTTCATTGAAAAAGAACTTCCAAAACTTATTCTTTATTTAAATGAGAGTGCCAGTACCCTAAACAGTATTCTAGTTGT
The DNA here is from genome assembly GCF_057876585.1 of Rhinolophus sinicus. Classification (NCBI taxonomy): domain Eukaryota; kingdom Metazoa; phylum Chordata; class Mammalia; order Chiroptera; family Rhinolophidae; genus Rhinolophus; species Rhinolophus sinicus. Next base: position 171,299,876 of record NC_142501.1, read on the forward strand.
CTAAAAAAAACCAAAAAAGTTAAGACATCAAAACCTCATCAGTGGTAGGAAGTGACTTGAGCAGTGACAAGAAGAGAGTCCAGTGAGTCATAAATAAGCTAAATTAATTCAGAAGCAGTGGGGTGCTGCAAAGATGTGGTTGCTACCTTTTGATCTGTGACAAAAAACAATTCCTTTTGTTCTTCCATTGTATATCGGATAGCCTTGTGAGATTTTTATCCACTACATTTACAATGTTCAGTATTGGAATATAAAAGTGAGAAGAACCATGTTCTTAAAAAATGGTGGATTATAATGTGTCAGGAACAGTGGCTTAGAAAAGAGTATCAATATTTCAGGGCACTGGAGAACCAGTTCGTTGAAGAATCCAAAACTGTATATATCTTCACCCCGAGAGTTAGAAACTGAGGAAATTTTTCAGATATGTGACAATTCAAGATTATTTTTATTCATGTGTTTGTTTGGGTTTATTATATTTTTATATTATTTCAAAAGTAGAGAAGCATAGGATTATTACTTTTCAAATACTTTACCATTTAGTTTAGAGATAATCTGTTTCCTCACATTCAAATATAATCATCTTGAAGTTTATTTCTGCTTTCTCATATATCAATTTTGAAAAATTTTCTGACACTTTTATTTTATGATGCAAACTTTAATTGCATTGTTAAAGGCAAATACGTATAAAATAGTTTTTAATGTATTAAATAGAGATAATCATAAACTATTTCTTAATTACATTAGGTAGTGGAGTGAATAACTTATGTGGAAAGAGAACAACATTGTTGATTGATTCAGAACTTACACAATTTAACTCCCTAAACTTTGGATTTGGTTTAATTCGTGAATCTATTGGCTATAATTACTCTTTCTATACTGATAAAAATATGGTAGAAATTCTATTTTTATTTCTGATCAAGCAATTTGATAGTTCCTTTTATTAATGCATAGAGAAATAAAGAGGACTTCAACTTTTAGTTTATAAGCCCGCACTTTTTCTGTACGATATTAATTCTTATTGCTTAAATATTTGCTTTCTGTCTAAAACTTTTCTAGATACTTTACATGTGTTATCTAAGTTAATTTGCAACAATGACCAGACGTATTTTCTATTGTTATTCTTGTTTTAAATTGAGAGATCTGAGATAGAGGGAAGTAACTTCACCGAAGTTACCTAGATGGCAGGGGAGGGAGGCATAGGTTATTGTAAATCCTCTAACTATACTTCTTCCAGATTTATCCCCCTCCAAGAAAGTTAGGACTATTAAGTTCATGGACATTTGAGAGCCACAACTTATCACCTGATTTTCTGGATTTGTCTGTAATAAAGTGGATATGAAAATAGAGGGAAAAATGTATTCACTAGGAAAGCTTCCATTGTTGGCCATGACATAATGAAATGCACAGCATTTCTTTTGAAATTTTGAAAATTTTCTCGCCATTTCTGCTAAACATCTTCTTTGGCAAAGGATTGAATTTAATACACTGTATTTCAGTCTTTGTAGCTGGATGCCTGCTGTTGTCATGGTTTATATTTGTCAGGGGCTGAGAAGTACCTTTAAGATGGCACACAGTGTTAGGTCAACAACAGGCTACCTGGCACTTGTGACTGCTTCCTGAATTACTACCTTCTACTATATTAGCCTAATGGTTCTCAAACTTCTATGAATTAGCAGCATTTTAGAAGCTACATGAAGATATTCCATAGCACAAATTGAATAAGGACATCATTATTTTTCCAAATTGTGAAGGGAAATAATACCTGCAGTTTCCTAAATTCTTAAGGTTTCAAAAAAATTTTTTTTTTCTTTAAGTCTTGGCTTCTGTGGCTTCTGCTCTTGTTTTCCTATGGAAGGATCTAGTCTGGTGCTTAGATTTATATTTTGGCATAAAAGTTTGTATTCAGTTATTGAAGATGTGATGAAAATTACAAAATAGTTCAAGGAATAATTGTAGTTTTTTTCTTCAATGGTTGTTGTCTAAAGAAGAATCTGTACTTGTGTTGCTTGCTCTTGAAGTCTTCTTTTCGATAATCTGGAAAATACATCAGATGCTTAAGTAGCAGAGATGGTAGAGTGAATTATATAAGAAAGATCATACAGCTAGCTGGACATTTTTAGAAGTGGATTTGAAAGATTAGGCCCAGTAAAATAATTTGAAATAATAGGTCCAGAAATAAAGATAAAAGGAAAATAAGAGGTAGTCTGGACTTACCGAAATGGAGAGAGAAGAAATTGTGAATCAGCTACTGTGTTGTATGAGACATTGTCTAAAGACAAATGTCAAAGGATATATCTATATCTATATCTATATCTATATCTATATCTATATCTATATCTATATCTATATCTATATCTATATCTATATCTATATCTATATCTATATCTATATCTATATCTATATCATCTATATCTATATCTATCATCTATCTATATCTACACACATATATATGCATATATATGTATGTGTATATATATATATATATAATTCTTTGTTGCATAGATATCCAAATTATCTCACCTACCCACCATTTTATCCCACTCCTGCTGATTACCCTTTGTTTCTCTCTTGACAATTGGTAACACTTGATGTTTTTGGATTTTCTTATTGAGCCTTAGTTGTGGATTGGTGCTTTATGAATATGATAGCATGCAGAGATACACCATGAGACAGAACAATAAGGAAAAGTTAGTGTGTAATATGTTGTTTTTGCCAAAAGCACAAAGACTTATAAATGTTTTACGATTTGAACATGTTGAAAAATCACCAATAACATCATTTTATTTTTTGTTCCTGGATTCTTGTCCTTAGCTCCAAGGCTGAATCTGTTATCTACTCGGCACTCTTTATGAGGAATCCTGACCTTAGTGTAATACTTATGTCTTGTATTTGATAGAATCTTCTCTGATACCAACTGTGCCAAATATTAAGTTTCATTATACAATAGCCAGTGCTATACCTACACTTGGAGTCAGTAAAGGCCTATTTGTTTAAAATGTGCCTAAAATTATTCTAAACTCTGTATGAATTAGGAATAGAAAAGACTACTGTTCTTAGATAGGATTTTAACATAATTGTTGATTTAGTTATAGTTATGCCCAACCTGTTTAATTTGAGGGATGTGGTATGAATTGGAATTCCTGAAACTACACTAGTATCACACTATTGTTGACCCATTCCTTTGAGGCTGGCTTAGAATTAAACTATCTTGGCAAGCAGAAGAATCTTCTGATAACTCTATTATCAGAGATACAACAATAAATAGTAACTCTTTTTGATTTCTTGGATCCTGTATATTGGAGGAGACAGATTCATAAACAAATTGTAATTGCATCTTTCTATTACAATGTTATACAAATGTGATAAATGCTTAAAAAGAGGGAAGCACAAGACAATAAGCTGAGAGTTGTTTTAACCTTAAAGGGCTGCTTGACATAGAGAGCAAATCTAAATGGTGAGGATTAATTAGGTTGAAAATTTTATAGTGAAGGGTGAGGCAAGGTAAGTTTGAGAAGCAGAAGTATAATTGAGATAAAAAGTAGGAATGAGTGAAACCAGAGGATTATTAGTTCGATATTAAAATTTCTAGGGAAAGCCAGGTTAAAGCTAGAGATGTTGATTTCTAGAATTTAAGATGGTGGTTCAAGATGAGTTCATGAGTACAACTCGTACTACAAATAACAGGAAAATTAAAATAGCTACACATAGAAAAAAATAAGTATGTGATACTAGACTATAAAACAGTATACCACATATTTAGAACCTTGACATAGAAGTTTTTGGAAATAGAACCCTCAATGAGACCTTTTATTTAGATCATTACAGTTTATAGCATTTTAAAAAATCAAAGTGAGAATAATACTCACTATTTAATTCCCTGCTAATATAGGTGAAATGCAAATGTTAAGTTTAAGGAATATAATTCATTTAAGTTTTCCTTTTGTGATTTCTAAAATAATTTTACAAAGATAAACAAGTACAGTAAAAACAGGTCTAAGGCAAAAGGACATAATTGTGTTAGTATCATTAGAATACAGGTATTTTTCTGGCAAATGTTAAAAGAGTTTTAAATATCAGCTTTTGAAGCTTATTTAAAGAACCATTGTACACCACCTTGTTTTAAATAACACATAATTAACCTATATAGATAGTTTAATTAATTTACCAGTGTTAAAGCAAATTAGGATCATGATATTCTTGAACTGAGATCATGAAACTTTTTAAAGTAAATATAATTTTTGTTATACTTTTAATTTCTGAGACAATTGCTTGTTAGAAACAGCAATTTGGTGAAATTATTAGACTTCATTCAAACATTACATTATCTTATGTATAATTTTATTATAATTAGTAGTTACAAAAATAAACTTCACCTTGCATTATGAAACCAAGTAAAATAAAATTCACCAATATAATTTTGAAGTTTTTATATCTCTCTGTTAAATATACTTACAAACTCAAAGAATTGCAAAGCTGCTGAATATTAAAGCATCAGCAAAGTACATCATTTAAAACTTTCTGTTTATTTTAAGTATATGGTTACTTCCTAAGTACATTTTCCAATTACAGCCATTAGAAATGTGTTAATTTTAAGGATATTAAGGATACAAAGGTATGAATTACACAATGAATTTAAGAAATTTACAAGATTAAGGTTGTAAATTGTCATTTTGTCAGCAGTTATCCATGCACTAATGACTAGTCATTTATGCAAAAAGATAATGAGAAAGACAACTTAGGACAAGTTTATTTGAGAAATGAGGAAGCCAAGTTACTCTCAGAAAGAAAAAAGATATCATTTGAAAAAGTGTGGAGTTGCTATAAACCATTATGTTGCTAAAATGCAACATAAAGTTCTCTACATCACAGCAACAGTTTTATGTGGAGCATGAGAACAGCTTCTTCATTCTCAGTACATACTAAGCATTTCTTCTTTACTCATTAGTTAACCTTCATTTATGCTTCTTTACTTGCTGGTTTCTGTGGGTGTGAATCATTACTGTATATATTTTTCTAGTGTCCCTCTCATGTTTTGCTCTTAGTTCTGAGCATAAACCTTTTTGTTTAATTTTCCAGGCTGAGTCTTCTGTAACAATCCATTTAACCTGGAATCTGCTCTCCTTTCCTCTCCTCCCCTACCCTCTCTCTTCTCTCTGTCCCTACAATATTTTTATCTCACCTAGAGGGTCTACTACTCTCCATTCTGGTTGATATCCAAGATTCCCTTTGGCTATTATTTATTTTCAGGTTCCTCTAAAAGTTGCTAGATTTTCTCAAAGTCCCAGCATCTAGGCTCATATCTAATCAGCTGAAAGAAAAGGGGTGGGGAAAAATATTTTTCATGAAAATTGAAACAAGGAAACAAAAAAGCTGGAGTAGCAGTACTTATACTAGACAAAATAGACTTTGAAACAAAGGCTATAACAAGAGACACAGAAGGACCTAGTAATCCCACTTTTGGGTATTTATCCAAAGAAACCCAAAATGCTATTTTGAGGGGACGTGTGCATCCATATGTTCATTGCAGCATGTTCACAATGACCAAGAGGCAGCCTGAGTGTCTGTCAATGGAAGAATGGATAAAGAGGAGGTGGTACATATATATAATGGAATATTGCTCGGCCATGGAATGGAATGGATTCTTGCCATCTGCAGTGGCATGGATGGACCTGAAAGGTATTGTGCTGAGTGGAGTGTCAGACAGAGAATGACAGATGCAATGTGATTTTGCTCATACGTGGAATTTAAAGAACAAAATAAACAAACAAAACAGAAAAAAAAAATACTGAAAAGTTTCTATTAAAACTTACTTAAATGATTATTGTGCTGATCTGCCCTCATGTAAAAAAGATATTCATAATGTAAAGTGACCATTTACAACTATTAAACATGCTCAGCTTTTTCTTGCCTATTATATATTATTTTCTTAAAAGCCTTTTAAATCATATCCTTATTAATTGGAGTTGCTTTTGGTAATATGTAACTTCCAAATCATAAAGATGTTTTAAGTTAAAAACACTTCAGAAGTTTTTCTTCACTTAGAAATAAATTCCACTGGGTAAGTCCCTTGAAGTTGTTATAATTATTACAGCCTGTGGGGATTAGTATATTGTAAGGAGATTACTTGACTTCTTTACTTAGCAGCACAATGAGAGAGGGTGTACCATGAGAATACAGAGCAGTAAATGTTTGCGTTGTACAATTAGAAGAATTCTGGATAAACATGTTATGTTGCAGTACCCTCTTTAAAATACACCATCAACCAATTTTTATTGAGTACTACTTTGTATATATTATTTGCTATAAGGGATAGAGAGTATAGAAAAAAATATAAGACATGATTTCTATTCTCAGTTACTATAATCAGTTTGAGGAAGGGATATGTTAATGTTGGTATAGGTATTTTATAGAATTATCGATAGCATTATTTAAATACTGTGTTTCCCCGAAAATAAGACCTAGCCAGACAATCAGCTCTAATGAGTATTTTGGAGCAAAAATTAATATAAGACCCGATCTAACATTATATTATATAAGACCTGACATTATATTATATTATATTGTATTATATTTAAGACCCGGTCTTATTTTACTATAATAATATAGTATTTAATATATTATATATTAATATAATATAATATAATATGATATAATATAATATAATATTGGGTCTTATATTAATTTTTGCTCCAAAAGACACATTAGAACTGATTGTCCAGCTAGGTCTTATTTTTGGGGAAACACGGTAATAAAGTCAGAGAAACTGAGAATCAGAGAAGTCACATAGTTGCCGAAGGTTATACAGGTGGGATATCACAAGTTGGAATTCAAATTTGTCTACATAAAAATATCATGCTCTTTCCTCATGTTGAATCAACTGGATAAAAAAAAAAAAGATGATTGCTCATGAAATAACATGGAGTCCTTATGTGATGATGACATCCATTGTGTCACTTTTTCACTTCCATTATTCACTTTTGTGAGACTTGTTTATGCTTGTTCTACAAGAACTCAGTACAGGTTAATGAAACCTACCAAGGCTTTGTGGAAGAGATTAAAATCGAGTTGCATTTTGAAATGGGGTAAGATAAAGATACACACAGGAAAAATCAAAATATAAGAGAAAGAATTTATGAAAAGGCATGTAACTAGAAATAGGCTCTTTGTGTTGTTCAAATTTGGAAGCCAATAAATAGATTTTGTCAATTTATAGTAGAAAGACTCTTTCAGTAGTAGCTTGGAAATAAGATTGGGTAGGGCATAATTATAGTAGCTACATTGATAATGTACTAATTATGGGTACCGGATATACTTTAAATGTATTAACATTTAATCTGCAGAGCAACCGTGTCAGAGGGGTGCTGTAATGAACTCCATTTTATGGATGAGGACATGGTTGTGCAGAGAGTTTAAACAGCTTTTCTCAAGTTCATACAGCTATTTAATACAAACTAAATTCAAGCCACGCATTCTGATTCTAGATTCTGTACTCATATCCATTAAACCTCCATTGCTCTGGGAAAATGATAAAATGTTACATGCAACCTTGAAAGTCATGCACACCAAGCTACACTTGGAACAGGAAAATGAAATGGTGAACTAGAGTTGAAATGATGTATGTGCCTGGTACACTGGAGTTAGATAGTGGGTGATGTACAATAAGATTGGAGAGTAAGATTTTAAAATTTGAAACAACTTGTGATTGGATATAAATGTTGATGGTAGAGTAAATATTAAAATTTTTTTGAGGTTTTGGACTCTGATGATTGGAACACTGCTAGTGTCAATTACTGAGCAGCTTGGTTGTGAGATCTCATTTAGAAGGGAAAGTTTAGTTTTCCTATTCTGATTTGAGCCACCTATGAAGCTTCAAGAGATTGATACCCAGCAGGCACATTTTCAAACACAGGACAAACAATCCACTGAAGAACACAAAAATTAAGATATTAACTTGGGAATTGTGTTGTCTAGTATATTTAACAAATATTTATGAGTGTAAAAAGTTACTTAAAAAGTACTACTCAGACTGGATTCCATGGATCTGTACTGGGCCACAAATTGTTACCAGTACGAATTAAGAGTAATTCATGTTTATTTTATTCTACAAGAGTATTTATCTGCAATCAGGGTTAAAATTTTTTCTTTATGACAAATACTTTGAGAAGCATATTTCTGAATGGTTACATCCCTTCAGTGTAATAACTGGTCAATAGCAAGTTTACCCAGACAGATTGAGGTAAGTTCCAGCATTTTAGGGTCAAGCTCACTTTATTCACTTTTGTCCCTTTCATTAACCCTTCCTGATAAGTAAGAGCTTGGGTTACCAATGTCCCAAACTGCAATGTCCTAGAAGTCTCAGACAAGTACTGGGTCAGAGTGTTGCTTTTCTGTAATGCGTGATTAAAGTGAACAATTCACAAGAATTCTGTAAGAGAACTAAAGTCAATTCAGACAAACCACGTCAGTATATCATGAATCCAACAGGACTAAGCACAAAGTTAAGGGTTAAAAGTAAAGAATAGGAAATAAAACAATCATTTTCTCTTGGTTTGAGAAAATAGTCAAAGTTATTTTCGTACATCACTGATAGGTTGATGTGGTCCGCTAAGGATTCTTTGTGAGCATTGATTATACCTGTGCAGTTATCTGGTAGGCATCAGACTTGATTAACTGAATGTCAACATGAAGATGCCTTTCTGTATGTTTCTTAAGTTGTACCTGAACCGTTGCAATGCTTCCTGCAAATTCTCAGGTTATTACATATGATTTTATGAGGAGAGTTGTTTGAACCGACCAGGAATGGGGGAGAGTCATGCATTATTTAAAGCAGTTACAGTGCAAGGTTTTGTCCATTAGAAATGAATTGACATCCGCTTTCCTAGGCCCTTGTCTCCCCACGTGGAATGTTGGGAGACAAGTTCTTATCTCTGAAGGCCTTGGAAGTTTTGGGTCTCTCAGGGGTCTGAGATAATACCTCCTGTATGTGTCAGCCTCTGTCCAGTGGCCATTGGTTCAGATCTCAAACACAGATACCCACTGACGGGGCCCAGTGGTACTGTGGCCTACGAAAGAGCACAGGCCCTGGGTAGAGGGACTGTTACATTGAGCTGCAGACACGCAGGAAGGCCAGGCCAACACATCGTTTTTTTCCCTATTTATCTAAGTCAGAAACAACACACCGCCATGATTAGACTATCTTTTGGTCAAAGCAGTTGACAGGTTTGTGTAATATCTAAAGTTTCTCTGTAATCCTGAGTAAGGGGACAAGAAGAGGCGGTTATAGAAAATGCCATTAATAATGAGTGGTCTGAAATGCCTAGAAAGTGAGACTCTCCAAAATATGAGGAGTACAAAGATACAAAAACAATCTGAATGTGCTAGGAGTTACAGGTAGTTTATAGCAGAAGGCATACTAAAAGTCTATAATTAAAAATATAAGCAAATGCCGTTGATGGACCAGATTTGGCCTTATACCTGGAACAGCAAAAAACAGACAAAATATATGAAGTGTCAGTTTTTAAGACACTAGACATCAGTCAGCGAAGAACAATCTACCATAAAAGTTGGAGAACAGGTGAGGTGAGACTTAATATTTTCTCAGTTTTAGTGCCTTGAGAATTTCCAAATCTTGGTGCTTAGAGGGTAACTCAGGTGGGGCCTGGTGGATTTTCTGTAATGAAGAGACACAGCTGAAAGTCTGGGGAGACAACAGCAGCTAGAGATTGTAGGACACAGTACGGGAAAAGAGAGCTTCACACAAAGGGAGCACCCCCTGGGATCAGTAGAGGACCTCCCTTAGCTATTTAGCTGAGTACTAAGTAGTATATGTCTGAGGCAACTACCTGAGGCTGGTAAAAGAAATATCCACAAGCAATAGAAGTAGCAGTGCCTGATACTCACACAGGGCTAGGGATAGTACCTGTTGCAAGTAGCTATCCCTCTGTTAGAATGACTACAATAAAAAAAAAGACTGGCCACATCAAGTGTTGATGAGAATGTGAAGCAACTAGAACCCTCATACACTGCTGCTAGGAATGTAAAATGGTACAACCATTTTGGGACATAGTTCATCAGATTCCTAAAATGTCAAACATATTTCTACCTATGACCTTGCTGTATTGCCAAACATAGTATTTACCCAAGAGAAACGAAGACATATGACTTGTATACAAATGTTCTTAACAGTTTTAATTATAAGACCCAGAAACCGGGAACAAACTGAGTGGCCATCAGCCAGTGAATAGATAAACAAATTGTATCCATACAATGGAATATTACTAAGCAATATAAGGAAATGGACCATTGATGCATGCTACAGTATGAGTGAATGTCAAAATAATTATGCTGAGTGGAAGGAGCCAGACTAAACGAGTGTATAGTATATGATTCAATTACCATGTTTCCCCGAAAATAAGACCAGGTCTTATATTAATTTTTGCTCCAAAAGAAGTATTAGGGCATGTCTTCAGGGATGTCTTATTTTTTCATATACAACAATCTACATTTATTCAAATACAGTCATGTCATCTTCTTCTGGAGCATCATCATAATGTACTAAATGCATCCGTCTGGCTGATGATCTTAACTGGGGCTTATTTTCGGGGTAGGTCTTATTTTGGGGAAAATATGGTAGTATAAAATTCTAGAAAATGAAACTAATATATAGTGATAAAAATTAGATCATTTGTTTCTTTGTGAAATGATGGGGTGTGCACTGGCCATGAGGGATGGGAAGGAGAGATTGCATGAACACTGAAGAGACTTTAAGAGATGATAGATATGTTCATTTTCTTTATTGTGGTCATTGTTTCACAGGTACGTACATATGCCAGAACTTACCAATGACTACCGCTTAAAAAGTGCAGGTTATTATATCACAGTTATCTCTCAAAAAGCTAAACAGGAATATAAGAAAATGACATTTGCCAAATGAAGGACACAGTAAGTGCAATAGTTATTTAGAAGAGTGTGAAAGAGAACTAGAGACTAAACCACTTTCAGCTAAGGAAAGCTATACAAAGGAGATGAGATATGTGTTAGAAATAAAAAGTAAACATTTTGATAAGTACACGGAAGAAGAATGGCGATTTATTCAATACAAATAGAGTCATCAAGTGGAAATAATTATGTAATTTTCATGGGTTGAACAGGTTGTGATCTCAGCTAGAGTGAGCCCCACTGGCTTTAAAGAGATGTGGACAAAGAAGTGAGACAGAACTTTTGAATGATGGGCTGAGGAGTTTGGTAGTATCTTTAGAGTATGATTGCTTGGGATTATCAGAATGAATCAGCCCTCTAATGGAAGGAGGTGCTTGTTAGAAGAGCAGGGGGTACCACACTGTGTCTTCAGAAGCACTTGAATTATGTAAATTGAGGAAAAAGAGTTATAAAGGTTTTTTGTGTTTTTTTTTAAACAGAGGATACAAACAAGTGTATGGTCATCTTAGAATCAAAGAGGCTGATTTGGTAAAAGAGATTCAGAAACAAGGATACCGTTTTGGGAACTTTGGAAGTGAAGCCATAGAGAAGAGGAAGAATACAAAGGCCCTGGCTTTATCAATGAGAAGATGTTAGTTTCTTAAATAAATGCAATGAATGGGTCTGTGTTATGAACTGTGCTGAACATATCGATTACCAAGAGGTCTTCTATGAGAATACATGGAGAAAGGAATCTCTATTGAGATCGGTGATTTCCTATGAGGGATGTTTCTGGAAGGCAAAGTTGGCCTGATATGTATATATTTTTTTCCATGAAAGGTGGTTTACTTTTGCACTTACTGTGGGAGTCCAGAAACTGAGGACTCCTAGAACCATTCCAAATACTGTTATCACTATGACAGATCCAAAATTATTTTGACATCTTTAAACTTCGGAATGAGGAATATTTTGGAGACCTTAAAATTAGGAAGGACTTCTAAGGGAGGCCCATTTTTTCCTTTTTAGTTTCAAAGGAACCAAGCACTTCAGAAGAGTATAACAAATCAAATGCAGTACAGGCTACTTACTCTCTGGGTACCAATTAATTAGGTTGCTCTGAGTCACATTCTCTTAGTTTATAATAGAACAACCTGCTGTTGACAGATGAGTTAGCACTATATTATGAGCAAAACATGAACAAAGGGGTTGCAAAGTGGTACTGGTACATGAAGCAATGATGCAAAGCTGAAATGACAGACTTTATCAGCGGCGTATTGAAAGTGCCCTCTGGTAAAACTTATCATGATATTTTCAGATAAACCATGTGTCCAGGACACATGGATAATGACAAGATTGTGAGCATCATCTCTGAATTTGAAAGTGATAATAGATACATGCTCAGCTATCAAAAAGCAGTTCATTTAAAAATAAGCCATATTTTCCTATAGTTACAGGGCAAGAGAAGAGAAAATAGTTTATAAAGGGAATGAAGATGTTGATCTCTGGCAGCTGATCATTTCGATCTAAGTGAAAACACCAACTGTAGCAGCAGCCTCCACAAACTTGCCAATTTCCCTTTTTATTTGAAAGGTTCTTTGGACATGTGAAGTACTTTTACCATGGGATGAATGGACTAGGTTTTCAGTTTCATCTCCAGATCCCTAATCAAGTGTGGGTAGCCATGATTGAAATGACCCGGTAATTGTCATTTCAAATGTGGAGAATACTGTTGACGGGGTAAACTTAGGGACTGCACTTCTCTGAATATGTTGTAGGTCTTACCAAAATGATCACTGAGATTCATCCCCTCTTTTATTCCTCTCATATCTCTTCCCACAGACCTCCTCAAAACATCACCCCTTGTCACTCCCTGAAAAGTTCACTCTGATGGTGGAGGTTAAATCCATCATTGTAGTTGTAAGCCTAGAATCGAGGGAGCTATTACTGCTTTTCTTCACAAGACAAGCTCTTTTTGTATATTTTTCATTACAAATCATGCTGAAACCATAAGATTTCTCATAGCAGGTCATAACATATGTTATATTTCAAGGAGGATGCACAGTTCTGGTTATTCTGGCTACGATTTATTTGCATAGGGCAGGAATGGCAAGTAGCACTGATGGCCTAAATTGAGCTATTATATTTTTTGAACACATTATTTTATTTTGACAGTGAAAATTGTTGTAGTGTGCTTGAATCTAAAATGCAGTGATTTATATAAAATTTAGAACAAACAGGAAAGTCTTCCTAGGATTTTTGCAAAGTTGACATTTCAAAATTTTTTTTTTTTTTTTTTTTTTTAATTAAGCTTGTTGAAATTATAGTAAAAATACAGTAACTGGCAGGGAAATTAGACAGTGTTAATGAATGGAAACAATTTGTCTCCACTGGAAAAAACATTTTTTTTTTCCTTCCTATTTTTCCCCCCTCTTGTTTTAGGGCAGTGTTCTAATCAGGCACTTTATGTTGGCTTTTTGAAAGATCAAATATTTGATGTTAATTTCTTTTTGAAGTAGTGAAGGCTTTCCTAGAAAACTATGAGTTCAAATGTGACATTTATTATAGTATTATGTGTCCTTCCTGAGGAAAATTGAATATAAATAAGTGTTAATGAGTGTCCTGGGTGGCCTGTAAAGAATAATTCATTCCCACTCACTAAATGAGAAAAGCTAGGGGTGGGTTATGATAAACTATGCCAGATGAACATGCTGGAATGTGAAATGACAATAGTATGGACACAGTAATACATCCTTGAAAGACAACTGTAATTCTTCCAAGATTGTGGAATGGTTGTTTTGCTTCTAAGGAGAACAGTTTGAGTGATTAAATTATGCACATGATTTTTAAGAATTCTTGTATTTTTCAATGACATTCTATGATATGTTTCCCAAATGTGAAATTCTTTTGATATATGGATAAATAGAAATCTTTGGAACTGACTAAATAAGCATTGAATACAATACTTGGGGTTTATTCTCATAATTTATCCTGATAGAGAAACCTTCACACACATGCACACACACACACACACACACACACACACACACACACATCCTCAGGAAGATTGTTTTTTAGTTCCTGTAGATTATCAGACTTCTAGTGATACTGGTGTAAACACTTACTCCTGTTAGTTTTACACAGCTATTTCTTTGTGCTATATAGAAAATAGTACTCTGGAACACTGCAGGAACAATCAGAGCAAGTAATCAGTTTTCTTCCCTTGAAGAAAATACTTGAGTGGAAAAGCCTTTGACATAGTATGTTTAAGAGATACAAGTAAAATTAAAATAAAAGGAAATAGATAAAGCCTAGAGATAAGCTAAGAGTAGCATCTGGAGTAAATAGGTAATTTAGCAAGAATGGAAAGTTATGCAATTCCATGTCCGCAACATATACAAGAAATTTTCTGACATATAACTGAAAGTATTTTAACCATTTCCTATGAGTGGTTCTAATCATGGATGCCCGGTAACATGCTTTGAATTGTTCTTACATAGTCTAATTGCTGTTTTTATATAAATTATTTCCTGATGTTTAACCCGATTTTCCTTTACCAATTAAACTCTATTGTTACTACCTGGTATAATTATAAACATGATAACAAGCCTTTCATGGTTTTGTTTCTCCCCAGATCTGAAACCTCCATTGCTTTGTACCTTTGGCATTTATATAAGGCATATCTAAAATAAATATGCAATAATCCTATCCTATCGAGTTAGAAAAGTTGAAGCTGCTGTAATGTATGATAGGAAAGAAAAAAGAACAAGTAAAATTTTAAAGTAGGCTAAATTTTGTTATGACTACTAAACAATTTCCCCATGAACATATCTGATTTTCTAAAACAGGAAAGTTGTTGGCGATATATTAGTATGTTCTGCTTTGCTTTGTTACACTTAGTGGAGAAAAGAAAAGATCGTTTTTAGGCATTTTACAATCCTTTTAATAGAATATTTATTTTTTTGAGTTAGAATGACCTTTTCTAAGCACATAAGACAACTCTCAAAATTAAGCCAAAATTAAGAGTAAAGAGATGACTGCTTATCTCTTCAAAAACTTTTCCCTCTGTGTCCTCATTACTATGAGTCAATCACCTTCTTAAAAAATCCTGTTTTGAATCAATGAGTTAGTGTATTCTATTTTGGTCATCAACCCTCTCACCAGGAGGGGCACCAGTATCACTCCCACTAAGGGTTGAGAAACTGAGAAAGAGAATATATAGATATTGGTACGTATTTCATGGATTTGATAACAAGTAGCACTTAGAAATGAACATCATCATATAAATGAAATGTGTCTAAGACAGTAGGTCAGGAGCTAGATTATATGGATTCGAGCAGTTACTCTACCATTTCACAAACTAACTAGCCTTGTGCAAGTTATTTAACCTCTCTGTGCCTCAATTTACTTATATCTGTATGATGACTATAACAATAATTTCTACCTCATGTGTTGTGAGGATCACATGAGTTAATATATATAAAACAGAACATTTTCTGGTACAAAGTAAACACTTAAAATAATTAGCTAGTGGTGGTAGTAATAGTAATTCACACAAAATGTAATGAATTTTTTCATTAAGGGAAAATGTATGAGTAATGTGATGTAAAAAAAAATAATGCAAAAGGAGTGAGGTTTTCATACATGTTACAACATGGATAAAACTTAAAGACATTATTTTAAGGGAAATAAGTCAGACACAAAAGACCTCAGTATCTCTTTACCTATCTTCTTCCA
The DNA here is from genome assembly GCF_057876585.1 of Rhinolophus sinicus. Taxonomy (NCBI): domain Eukaryota; kingdom Metazoa; phylum Chordata; class Mammalia; order Chiroptera; family Rhinolophidae; genus Rhinolophus; species Rhinolophus sinicus. The sequence goes on from NC_142501.1 coordinate 171,315,527, forward strand.
TCTTTGCTTTCTACTCCGCATCTGCAATCCATCTAGAGAGAGAGCAATGGAAAGAAAGGGTAAGGAGAAAATGTAAGAAAGAAATAGGGGAAAGAAACAAAATAAAAATAAAAATAAAAATAATGAGATAGAGGAAGAGGTGCAGGGCGGGGGAGGTCATCTGCCTTTTCCACGGATCCAGTAAACACTTCAGTTTTATTTTCCTAGATTGAAACTTCAAAGGGCATCCTTTTGATTGAAAAATTAAGTTTCCTAGTAATTTCCATCCTCACCTCTACATGAATTGGCAGACTCTGTGACAGCTTCCAGATTTACTGACAAAGGAAAGCTTCTTGACTGCTACAGGAGACAGAGTTGGTGACTCAGCTGACTGGCTTTATTTGTTTTTCTCTACTTCTCCCAGTCCTCTAAGAGTGAAAGAGAGGAGTATTCCATAAAATAAGTCAGTGAGAATATGTCAGTGTTGGACTGAGAAGGAATGGGGTTTGAGTCACAGAATTGGGAATAAACTAAGGGGTTTTGTGACAATAACTGGCTACTTGTATATAGAGTCTGAGGGCACAGTATTTCTTAAATAAATCTGTTAATTTGCCTAAAGGAAAAGGATAATGATTTGATGTGTAGCTATTTTGGATACAAAAAGCCTTTTTGTATAAGTGTTAGAAAAAACCCTAAAGATGACTTGAATTATGTACTACAAATAAATTGTTTTGTATTATATTTTTTCTTTAAATTTGGGGTGGAATTGAGTTGCCTTTGTCTAATTATTATAAAATTTGACTTCTTGTACTTTAGGAAATAAAAGCTATGATTTGAGAATACTAAGAACATATTTGCCTTTGATTTCATTCATTTTACTTGACCTAAAAGAGACAGAAATCTGATTATCTATGATTAAGATGAATGGAAGTTTCCAGGAAGCAAAATTGGTTCAATCAGAACAATTATTGTTTTTCATTGTTGTTAACCCAGATGAAGTAGAACCAGTCTTTTTAGTATTCTTTACTGACATCTCTCGGATATTATAGTCGATTTGCCTTACCCAGAAGTGAAGGAGGCCTTTCAGGATAGGTTGTTACACTATCAGGGAATTACTTGTTGATAATGATCGGTGTCTTTGGTAAAAATCACAGTGTCTGAGGCTATTTTTTCAGGGAAAGAACGGACTATTTAAACTTCCTTTTTTTTTTTTTAAGACAATTTCAGATTATTGAGTATCATTGGATAATATTTAGTAAAATGTGTTCATTTCTATTTTGGAAAGGAAGATTTGAGGAAGCAATATATGCTGGGAGGAAATATTGACTATTTAATAACATTTTTTAAAGACTATTTTTTAGAGCAGATTTAGGTTCACAATAAAATTGAGAGGAATGTACAGAGATTTCCCATATACCTACTGTGCTAACACATGTATAGCCTCCCCCATTATCAGTATAACTCACCAGAATGGTATATATTTGTTTTGTTTTGCCTTGTTTTGTTTTTATCAAGGATGAACCTATATTGACACCTCATAATTACGCAGTCTGTAGTTTTCCTAAGAGTTCACTCTTGGTTTCTACATTCAATGGGTTTAGACAAATGTATAATGGTATATATGAGTATAATATCATACAGATGATTTTCACTGCCCTAAAAATATCTCCTTGCTCTGCCTATTCATCTCTCCCCATCTCTTCCAGTTACTCTCCCACTCCCAGCAACTCATCATCTTTTTTATTGTTTCCATAGTTTGGATTTTCCAAAATGTCATATAGTTGGAATCATACAGTATGTAGCCTTCTCAGATTGGCTTCTTTCACTTAGTAACAGAAAAGACTGACTTTTGCAAAACTATGTGAATAGACATCTTAGACTGAAAGAAAATTGCATTCATCAGTGATATATGAATGGAAGAACATGTTCTAAAAATTGGTTTAATAAGTATTAACTTTCTTTTTACTGATTTTTGCTTTAATAAAAATTACGTATAATTTTTTTGCTATTAAATAGACATGTTGAAATGAAGAAAATCCATTTATAATTAAACAGAGAAAATAATGCATTTTTTCAGTACTCCTCTCCCCGTCCTCCAAGCTTTACGTCCTCAGTTTTCTCACTTGGTATGTAAGGAAAACATAAAATATGTTGTTGGTGGTGGTGTTTTTTTGTTTTGTTTTGTTTTTGTTTTTTTCTATAATCATTCTGAAATAGGAAACTTCTGAAAAATTATTGGTGGATCTTGAGACAATGTTTAAATGATGACATCTAAGATGACACTGAATCAAATAGTCAGTATTTTTATAAGCAAAATTACAAAGTAGATGGTTTGTCTTAATTTCCTCACCACTTGTATAATTCCAGCATCCCTATGACTTCCAAACACTCTCTCTCTCTCTCTTTCACTCTCTCTCTCTCTCCCCCCACCCCCGCTGTATTCTCTTTGCCATCAAACAGGGATAATAACTAATCTCTGACTACAGGTGTAAAATAATAATGGTTTACATACTGTCAAAGAAAAACCAGAGCTGGATAGTAGTTAAGGCAGTAAAAACAGATTGTACTCAGAACTATTGCAATATGGGAAAAGAGACCTCTGTATAGAACTGAGCTTAGTTACAAATATAACAAGGAAAAGTGGGGATTTACATATAGCCAAGGAGATGGGTGGAGGTTGGTGGATGGAAAATTACTAAGAAGAAATGTCACAGGTTAAGGGGTCTGGCTAAACTGACCCAACAGGATTTTTGCAAAAGGCAGGTGGGAATGCTCAGACTTCACTGGGGGTGGGCATTGGTGGAGTAAGAGAAATCTGATTAGAAATTGAGGGTAATTAGTTATCTAAGTCAGTTTCTCCTTAAACTGACTTAGCAGAGTTCTTGCTGAAACTGAATTTTACAAGTAAGTGTACAAATGAACATAAGAGAAAGTTCAGGAGACTGACTAAAATTTGGTGAAGCAAAGAAAGAATCTTTGTCAGTACAAAGTCTGTGATGAATTATTTGCAGTTTATAAATGAAAAAGGGTGGGGAGGTTAGAAGACAAGATTGGAATGATAATCTCATTGTGAAGATAACCTCTGGGTGGAAACCTTTCAAAATTATTCACCTTCTCTATCAAGGAGTCAGTGCCATTCCCCATTCTCCCACAACACACACACGTACATGCACACAATCTTGGAGTGAATAATGAACTTCTATTATAATACCTCTGAAAGGTACTCAGCCAGCTATACAACTGTTCTGACTTGAATTTTTTCACTAACTACATTTTTAACCCCCAAAGGCGGTCTTTGCCAAGTTTTAAATGTTTCCATACGGACACTAGAATTATTGTAAATTAAATTATCTTCTATTGTCACGATGGGGCAGTGTCAGGCATAATTTCATCTTACTGCAAATAATATATTTGAAGGATGTTTCATAAACATTTGAATGAAACCATTTTCAGGGTAATTATTAATTTGAAAAACATTTGGATTTTATTTATATGATATCAAATTGCCAGACAAAGATGAGAAATAACTAATATTGCAAAATTATAAAACTGTGTGTGTTGTCTGTGTCTCCCTCTAGAAAAAGAAAAGCATATTTTGAAGTGTGCATGAATGGAAATACCTCCCTAGTGGCTCCTGCGTGCCTGAAATACCCAGCATGAGTCTAGAAACAACATATAGGGGAGGAGAGTCTCTTAAATTGTGAACATATCTCTTGAAACGAGTAAGACTTTTAGTCATGGCTATAAAGGAACATGTTTGTGCATATTTGACTATTACTTGAGTTTATTTTCACATTAGAAAGTAGACTACCGGGGGAAGAAGACATGGGACAAGAGGTTTTAATTTGAAGCAAAATACAGTACCTACCAATCCTACATCATATTGATCTATGTCAGGAACCCCTATTGGGGTTTAGCACCAATTGAGTCCAAAATGATCTGTGGGAATAGCTCAAGATCTGGTTTGACTTCTTAAAATTTTCTTTAGAGACAAGTACTCTTTGAACCCAGATATCAAAAAATTTTAAAGGTATTGTTGAAGCATGGGGAGTAGAGAAATTGACAATAGAACCCTCTGACAAATGATATTGTGAAGAGATAGTGCAATAGACCAAAGACATAAGACTATTTTATTGAAGCTTTTTTTATTAATTGAATAAAAGTGGAAGTTTTCCATGCTTTTAACACCTAGCTATAATGAGCTGCTGGAAAAGTCAAAGCTGTGAAATTGTTCTGAATTTAAGCAGGTAAAATTCTTGCTCAGCCTGCCAAAGGTTTGACACACCTGACTAGTTTCTGGACTCTTGGGATGAGAAGTGTAAACAGTGCAAAGGAATTACATATGGTTTAATGTCTTTTTAGTGCAGTTGGGTAGGGCAAGGTGAGGACAGAGGGAGGGGAGGAAGCAGGGATTGCAGTGGAAATATGACCTTAGAAGCCTAAAAGAATGATGTGCTTTGCATACCAGACTGAAAGGATACTGTAGTTATTGCTGCAGTTCTGGATTTTCCACATAGTTTGGAAGAAAAGAAACCAGCCGTTCCTGTCTTGGTGCCTTATTTCCTAGGGTTTGACAAGAATTTGAAATTCTTGACCCTAGGGCGTGGGAGGAGGTTAATGAGCATCAGTCTTTAAATGGACCTGAGAACAAGTCTAACATGAATCACTCATTGTTGGTGGAACTCCAGCTCTGTTTCTGGTGTCTGGTAGGAGGCTGGCAATCCAGCTGTATTGAGTGAAAGACTGATTCGATGGGAGAGCGGCAGAACACCTTCACACCTTCACAATTTGTTTGGATTAGCAATTTCCGACTTTTGTGATGTGAAACTGCTTTTTATTTCTCTGAAGCCTTGATTTCATTATGTATTCATTCATTCAACACATGTTTTTCTGAGGCTCTCCTACATATGTTTTATTAATATATAATTGACTTATATCACGGTGTAAGTGTGAGATGTGCAATGTGTTGGTTTGATCCATTTATTGCAATGTGATTACCACCTTAGTCTTAGCTAACACCTCTGTCACCTCACATACTTATTTCTCTGTTGTGGTGAGAACAATTAAGATCTAATCTCTTAACAACTTTGAAGTTTATAATATAGTATTGTTGACAATATTCGCTCTGCTGTACATTAGATCTTCAGAACTTATTTATTGGTTGCAAGTTAATACCCTTACACAACATTTCCCCAGTTTCTTCGACCTTCAGCCCCTGGTCACCACCATTCTACTCTTCATTTTATTAGTTCATCTTTTTTAGATTTCACATATTTGTCTTTTTCTGTTTGACTTACTTCACTTAGCATAATGCCTTCAAGGTTCATTTATGACCTTGCAAATGGCAAGATTTCCCTCTTTCTCATGGCTGATATATTGTATGTATGTATATGGGGGTGTGTGTGTGTGTGTGTGTGTGTGTGTGTGTGTGTGTGTATCACATCTTTCTTTAGCCATTCATTTATTGATGGCCACTTAGGTTGTTTCTATATCTTAGTTATTGTGAATAATGCTACAATGAACATCTTTGAGAAACTAATTTAAATTCCTCAAATGTATACCTAGGAGTGGGATTGCTGGATCATATGGTAGATAAATTTTCATTTTTTTTGAGGAAACAGCATACTGTTTTCCATGATAGCTAGACCATATTACATTCCCACCAACAGTGCAGGAGGGTTCTCTTTTCTCCATATCTTTACCAGAATTTTTTGTGTCTTGTCTTTTTTATTGCATTTCCCTGATTAGTGATGTTGAGCAACTTTTTACACATCTATTGACCATTTGTTTGTCTTCTTTGGGACAATGTCTACTCAGGTCCTTTGCCTTTTATTTAATTGGAATATTTGTCTTTTTGCTATTGAGTTGTATGAGTTCTTTATATATTTTCGATATTAACTCCTTATCAGATATATGGTTTGTGAATATTTTCTCCTATCTTGTAGATTGCCTTTTTAGTTTTTTTTTATTGTTTCCTTTGCAGTACAGAAACTTTTTAGTTTAATGTATTTCCACTTGTTTATTTTAATTTTCGCTACCTGTGCTTTTGGTGTCAAGGCCAATGTCAGGGATCTTTTCCCCTATGTTTTTTTCTATAGATTTTATGGTTTTTGATTTAGCATTTAAGTCTTTGATCCATTTCAAGTTAATTTCTGTGACTGGTGTAAGATATGGGTCCAGTTTTATTCTTTTGCATGTGGATATCCAGTTTTCTCAACACCATTTTTTGAAGAGATTGTCCTTCCCTATTGTGCGTTCTAGGCACCTTTGTCAAAAGGTGTTAGTTCACCATATATGTGACTAATATATATGGTGTTAGTTCACCATATATGTGTGGGTTTATTTCTGGGTTCTCTGTTTTGTTATACTAGTCTATATGCCTGTTTTTATTCCAGTACCATGCTGTTTTGATCACTATAGCTTTGCAATATAGCTTGAAATCAGGTAGTGTGAAGCTCCAGCCTTCTTCTTTCTCAAGATTGCTTTGGCTATTCAGGGTCTCTTGTGGTTCCAAACAAATTTTAGGTGTTTTGTTTGTTTGTTTGTTTGTTTTTCTGTGAAAAAATACCATTGGGATTTAGATCAGGATAGCATTGTCTGTGTAGATTTCTTTGGTAAAATAGCCATGTTCATAATACCAATCTCCCTATCTAAGAATATAAGACATATTTCCATTTATTTGTGTCTTCTTTAATCTCTTTCATCAATGTCTTACAGTGTTCATTGTCCAGATCTTCTACCACCTTGGTCACATTTATTTCAAAGTATTTCATTTATTTAGATGCTATTGTAAATCAGATTGCTTTCTTTATTTCTCTTTCAGGTATTTCATTGTTAGGGTATAGAAATGCAGTGGATTTCTGTATGTTGTTTTGTATCCTGCTACTTTACTGAATTTATTTATTAGTTCTAACAGTTTCTCCTTGTAATCTTCAGAGTTTTCAATATATAAATATAAGATCACGTCATCTGCAAATGGAAATAATTTTATTTCTGTATAGATGCCCTTTATTTCTTTTTCTTGCTTAATTGTTCTGGCTAAGACTTCCAGTACTATTTGAATAGAAATGGTGAGATGGGCATCCCTTTCCCCATTATTAGGCATTTTTTATTTGAGTTGCAGAATTATCTGTTTTCAAGGAATAGATTGCGTTCAGGAGCTATCAACTATCTTACATGCACTTATCTAAGAGTAGAACAGATCACTGAATATTGGATCTTGATCACCAAGAAATAATCTGTTTAGAACACTATCTTTAGGCAGACATGATCTCTACTCTAGAGATAAAAGGTTAAGGAACTTGCTCAGGGTCCTACAGAACATTTCATCTTTTTATATAGTCTTTCTGTCCTGTACTAAAAATGCTACTGCCTTCTTCAAGGGATCTGTGTTAAGTAGTTATGCTCCTGTGCGGTCAGGTTAAATCATTTCTACATGTCTTGCAGGAAGTCAGTGGCACAGCTGTATATCAAACCTAAGATATCTGACCCTGGGTGACTTTGAACTCTGCTCTTAGTATCAGTAGCAAACACTGTGACTCATTTTAGTATAAATCAGTGTCTTCCTGAAGCCTTCCCGAGTAAAGGTGTCACCAATTATAAAATATAAAATACAAACTGTAAGTAAACTGCTTCCTAATCTTGAGAACAGTTGAAATATTTATCATTTAACAATGTAAAACTCACACATATACATATAACTATCATTAGACAGCCCACATTTTGAACATTCTTGGAAGTCTTAATAGAAATGTGATTTCTTTAGAGGTATCTCCTTTATCCTAAGAATCTCCAATTGTCTTCACGTTTGGTTAAACAAAACAAAAATTGCTTTGTTTTCTATTTTTCCTTTTTGGCTTTCTCATCATCTGTGCTTTGTATCCTCTTACCTCAACTTTGTGGCATGGGGTTACCTCATTTTTCTCCTGTTAGTGTCCCAGAAGCCTTTTTTGTGTAGTAGCCTATGTTGAGTCTGTTAACTAAGCACCTACTCTTTCTTTGTATCTCTTTCTGCATCCGTTTGTCTTTGCTCTGATAACCTGATGAATTAATATTCCTTATGGTTTTAATGAGTAGTAATAAATTAATGCATGTTAATTGCTGTTAATAGCTTAATCAGCTACACCTCCTAGGTAAAGTATTTGCATTTTAAGAGGGCTTTTTAGAATCATAGACTTTTTTAAAAAGATGACTCAGTGTGAGAATCTAAAACCTATTGACAAATCACTAAGGAAAAGTACCATGTTATATTTTTTTCATATTTTAACATCTATGAGAACAGGATATATTCAGAAAACTGGTGTGATAGTAAAACACTGTGTCGTACTTTAATTGGAAGCATTCTTTTTTTCATTCTTAGTGATGTGTAAAATAATAATGACATCTTAGATTTGACTGACTACGGTAGCAGTATTTTGCCACCCTTCAAATCATGCCTCGGGGTGGATGGAAACTACCTCTTTTATCATACTACACACACACACACACACACACACACACACACACACACACACACTTACTCCTCCACAAACTAAACACATATAAATAAACACCCTAGCACCATTGGGTCATTGGTATTCCCTAACTGACTGCTGTGGAGCTTCAATTAAAATTTGAGGGTTTTTTCCATATTAAAAAAAACTCCCCCAAATTTGTTCAAGAACATTTGTAAGAAATCTGCACTGGAGATATTTATTTAAAACATCTATTTGCTATTTTTAAATATAATTTATAATACTTTGATTCCTTTTATTCTGTCTCACTTTGCTTTGTGAGCAAAGTGAGAAATAGGAATAAATACCACCGATGAATGTAGTGTCTTGAAGGACTGTCTTCCCTTTAAAGACGAAACGGCTTTGTATATATAATTACTGATCATGTGATACACAATTTGAAATAAAAGACAGTGTCGTTTTTTCCTTTTCGAAGACACTAGAAACAATTGTAGAATGAAAAGCAAGCTCATCAACAACAAAAAACTCAGTCAGAAAATTGGCTAAAATTCAGCTCTTTGTGCTCTTGAGACTGAGAGCTGTAGCTGAAAGAAAGCTCTCCAATTTTCTACCATGCAAATCCATTGCCTCCTTTTAGATTGATTTACTCTTTTGAAGCAGTTAAGTAGTAGCATTTCTTGGCAAGAATAACATTTATTTAAATAATTCTTTGCAATTTCTGTTTATTTATTCTCCCCAACTCCCACTCTACTCCAACACACATCCTTCACCACCAACTTCACATAGTGGCTTGGGTTATGAGGTACGAACACTAACATATGTTCCTCTAGGATATCTTTTAATGTTATTTCCTTTGATGTTTAAAATTAGGATAGTGGAGTTCGGGACTTAAAAAAAATGTATTACCAGTCATATTTTCACTGTTGACAATGAGTATACATTTTTTCAGTATTCTTTCTGAATGAATGGGGTTTTAATTCAACGTCTGTCATCATAGTCTTATATTTAGAAGTTTTCCAAAGGTTTAAAAGCAGTGTTGGCTTTTGCAGGGCTACTGTTATGCATACATTAAGTATGTTGTAAAATAAATGGTGAAATTTGAAAATATCAACCATTATTTTCTTGGTATTTTTTGTATTTATAGCACTTAGTAAAATTATAAACTTTAGTTACTATAAAATGTTAATATTAATATTAATCTATTAGCTCCTTAATATCTCAGACTGGATAGTATTTTTCAGATTAACAATCTTCAAAGAGAAGTGACCTGAGTGAGTAAGAAATAAGACTGGAGAATGCTGCTATGAGAGTAGAAAAAGCTGATGAACCTGATGCAGTGTTGTTAGCCAATGGCAAGAGAAACTTGATGCAAGGGAGTAAGATGATTCGAGAGGGTGTGGATTCAGAAAACAAATTTCACCTATTTTTTCCTTAAGGTTAGCCCAGGAGCTAGGGAACGAATGACTCTCCTATGACAGTATTGGAAAAATAACATCACTTTTATATACACATCTGTACCTTTTCAACTCTTTGATTGTAATTTCATGTGAAGCTAAATCCTTTAGCTGCCATGCTGTGACAGTAAGAAAGGGGGTGTGTATTTAGAAGGTACCAAAGAAAGCCTGTAGGACCAAGGATCTGAGAAATGTGGTTTTGTCAAGTAAGGCACCTGTGAGTCTATTGCAAGTGCAGTACAATGTGATCTATATATAATGAACCTCCATCCCTACAGAGTTCTAAATACAGAATAGATAGCCAGGTCTTTGATGGTTTAAGCACTAAACTGTTTAAAGAAAAGGATCTCTTCAGATGAACTCTCAATGCCCCTTCCAGCTCTGTAATTCCAAGTCTGAGATAGTTGACTTATGAAGTGCACTGAACATATAAATGTGTGTGAGTATGTTTAGAGTGTATATATAGATATGTGTTTATGTATATATGTGTGTATAAATATATGTGTGTATATATATATATATATATATATATATATATATATATATATGTATACATACATACCATGGTAATGATAACTATAATATTTTTATGCTTCTTTTTTTTACCCTGTAACCCCTATGCAAAATTTATTCTCTTTCTCTCTCCCTCTCCTCTGTCTTCCACTCCTTCCTGCCCTCCTTTTCTCCATGTATTTGCTTTATATCATATTGCTCAAGCAGTAGTTCACCGTAATCAGAAGTGTCTGGACGCTGATGGTAACCACTCTGAGCACCTCTTGTAATTGCAGAAGTCAAACGTGACTTGTATCTATCTTTTGTTATCGGTATATATTATTACAATTTTGATAGTTTTTTTCCTTTTTTAAAATGTGTATACATTTTTTGGCTATATATATGTGTATATATATGTATACATATATACATATATATATATATATATATATATATCCACATATATATGTGTGTATATATGTATATATATATATACACACACATATATATGTATATATATATATAGTTACTTTTGCAGTTGGACAACAATATGTGGCCCTTGAAGGTTTAGTTTCCTCATTGAATAATCTTATAATTTTATCCCTGATATTTTCCTAACAGAGAGCTCTGTGTCTGTTTAATTTTAAATATTGTTGGCAAGGAAGGAAAGCATATTTTCAATATAATGTGAGTTTTATAGTTTATGAGCAGAAGGAAATGTACAACACATAGTTCATTTTGGTGACACATGATATTTACAGTTACTACCAGAGAAGGAGGAGGTTGTGTAGAATCAACATCAACTTTTTGTTGTTGTTGTTTTTGGAATAATGAAAGGTTTTTTTAGTATAGTATTTCTGATAGAAGTATGAGATTGCAGAGAATTAAACATTTATGCATTGTGATTTGGCTTTAATGCTTAATAACTAGAGTCGGTCAAGAAGCCGAAGTACAAAAATGCCATGTGACTTAGCAACCACATCTAGAACAAGCAATAAAACCTCCCAACTCTGGGTCCGACACTAACTATAGAAAGGACTCCTCCCAAAAAATAAACATGAGCATTTGCAATCATATTTGCATTCACGATCAAAAGCAATCTCCTGTGACAGTCATTGTGGGGCAAGTTCAAAGTCTTATGCCTTGTTGTGTTAAGAACCACATCAGTAGCTGTTTTCATAATAGAGAATTTCATCAGAATGCAGAGAATTGCTTAAATATCTTTGCTACTTTCACTTACACTAAAGGAAAAATCATTTATCCTCAGCTTTCAAATATCCCTCCTCACATTTTAACACCACAGGAGCTATTCGCAGATGTGTGTGTAAGTGTCTGCGTGTGTGTGTGTGTGTGTGTGTGTGAGAGAGAGAGAGAGAGAGAGAGAGAGAGAGAGAGAGAGAGAGAGAGAGAAGAGAGGAGAGAGGAGAGAGGAGAGAGAGAGAGAGAGAGAGAGAGAGAGAGAGAGAGAGAGAGAAAGAGAGAACACATTTTAAAGGATAGGCCATTCTTGCCTACTTGCTCCCAGAAAATAGTGATAGTAGTTCACTTATCCCAAACCTTATTTTGTCATTTGTTGCTTTTGCCAAATTGCCATCTGGTTACTCTGTTACCTCTTGTCAGCTCTCTTATGTGATTAGGAAAGAACACTTACTTTGGGCAGGATGCTATGGTAGGTGCAGCTGTTAATGGAACCACAGATTTCTTCCTGGTACTTGGAACAAAATAATTATTATCAGCAGCAACTTGAAAATATAAACTTTGAAACTCTCATAATATGACACATAAAACATTACTAGAAATTAATAATAATAATAATAATAATAATAATAAAATGTTTACATATAGCTAACACAAATTGAAAAAAACAACATAGTTCTTAAAAACAACCAAAATAATTTAATGAGAATTGAGTATCATGTATAAAAATATTTAAGGAACTTTGTTTTGCCTCTATTTTCTGGTTGCTCTTTGGACTAATTTGAGCAATTATTTATGTTCATAACTTAGTAAGGTGTTGTAGGCTTTACAGGAAATGTAGAAGAATGGCTAGACAAACCCTTCCAATACGTGCTTTTTAGAAGAATGGTTTCCGGATGTTGGTTAGAGTAGAAGAATTGATGAAGCCTTTCTCCTGTTGTCTCTGCATGTTTCATTAGATTGTTACAGTCTGAGCATGGGTGGAGCATAAAGCCTGGTGTTAAGCCTGCCCCCTCGAATGAGATAAGTGATCAGAAAGAGGTGACTGTCCCCGATGCCAAGGCCAGGCTGGCCTGGACTGCTTTGCCCTTTTCTGGCCTAGAGAGTAGTCAAGTCCCAGTTACCAGGAAGAAGTAGGGAGACTAAAGAAAGGTGGCTGTTTCCCACACTAGCAGTGTGAGGAACGGTTCTGGTAGAAAAGATGAGGGGAAACTGGCTTTTAACCCCACAGCGACTCCAATCAGTTATGAAAAGGGTTCTGGCAACATCTTAGGTTCTGGATGATCAGAAATTTCCTATTTGGGGAAGGAAATGGCAAGGAAATAGGGAGAAGCACTGATAGTATTTCCTCCAACAGTCTCCTCTGGTGAGAAATGGAAATTCCACTATTCTTATAAAGCAGAAAAATGAGGAGAGAAGGATTCAGCGCAATAATTCTCCTTGCCTTTAAGAAATTTACAATTTCTGTGGTGAAACCATACAAATACCAACAAAGCAATAATACATAATATTTCCCAGGATGGAATAAGGAGCTAAGTTGTGACTTTTAGAATGTGGGTGTTTTCTACTATACGTTAAAGGCATTGCATCAAGTTAGGTTATATAAAGGCATGATCCCTCTACCCTGTGTTTACCAAAACCTGTAGAAAACAAAAACAAACAAACAAACAAATAAGAAGACTGCATACTAGTTATAAGGAAAGAAAACAAAACAAAATGAGCAAACAAGAAAAAACAGAATGGAGAGAATGTGAAAGAAAAATAAAACATCATTTAATTGATTCAGTGAACATTTATTCAGTTTTTTATTTTCAGAAACCATATTGCAGTAGGTTGAGAATTTCAGCTGTGGAGCTATGAAGTCCCAGGTTTGAATTTCACAGTTGCCAAACAATTGTTGCATGACTTTGGGAAAAGCAACAACCCCACTAAGACTATTATATGATATGTGGGGATACTAATAAGATTGTGGTGAAACAAATAGGCAAAGCATCTAGTGCGTGGTTCCTGGCCCATAAAATTAGTCATGAAGATGATGTATATTGCCAGTATTACATTGGATGAAAAATAATAGGTAAAAATAAAACCCCTCTTTTGAGTGGGAGGTAGTTTGCTAGAGAAGGAAGTTAGTAAAAAAAGAAATAATAAATAAAAATAAGTTGTTGTTTTTGTAGAGGATTAGGTCTGTGTAAGCAGTGGGAACAATTTAATAAAGTATACCACCAATAATTCTCCTCGTGTCATGAAGGAATACAGATATAGCACGTCTATACAATAAAAACAAGAACAAACCCGTTTTTCTTTCCAGAGAACAACTTGTGCACCACAACTAACTAAATCTTAATTTTATTAAGTTGCCTATTATTGCCTCGGCATACAAATGGCACCCTGGTGAGAATCTCAGGAGCAAGTCCTATGTATTGAGGGTAGTGGCGTGTCATTCTTTTCTAACATCCATGATTACTTTGTTTATGACAAAATAAAGCCTGATAGTCTTAAACTGGAAGTGTAGAGTCCGGGATGCATAATTCTGAACAAAAAGACTGATTCTAAGAGTCCTATTGTCTAGTCCATAGGCACCCTGAAAGCAGGACCAGATCTGTCTTGTTCACAGACAAACCTCAAATGTATGCCATGTTCCTGGCACATAGTTGGTATTCAGTAAACCTGTAGAGTTACTAAGTGGGTAAGAAATCTATGGCCTCACTTCATGTGTTCTCCTAATTGCAGTGCCATTTTCTAGTATAGTGGTAAAGACATGAATTTGGAATTGAAGAACTAAGTATGAAAAGAAAAGAGGAGATCTTGGAGACAGTTTTCTGCTCCTGAAGTTGTTTTGTATGTTAAGTAAGTTATTAGAGACAAAATCATTTGGGGAACTGTAAAGTTGCAATATATATTGAAAGTTATTATTGCATTTGATCACCTAATTACATAATTTTATGCAGCACATAGTTCTTTAATCTGATCTCTTCTTGTACTTCCTTGACTGCAATCTGAGAAAGCCATTTAACATTAGTTATTTTTGCTCAATAACAGTAATAATTCAGCTAGTTTTAAATGTAAGTCATTAAAAAGCTTAGAACACTTGTGCTTGCAGGAAGACATTTGTATATTTTTAACGTGCATCTCACCTGATAAAAGTATTAAAAACTAAGAGGAAAAAAATAGATGAGGGGAATACCCACTGATGTATTCAACAAATTCTATTAAAGTTAGTTCCTAGAACAAGGAAGCTAAAGTTACAAATATGCACTAGAAATTTTGAAATCAGGGACTTTGATTCCATTATATTTAACATATTAGGTGGTCATGATGGATATTTTAGATTTTTATACATTTAAATATACTGCATCAACTATATTTAGTAAACATTCAGTCATTCATTCAGATAAATTCATTCAATTCTTTGAGAATATTTTGGGGTATTAATTTGGGCTGTCTTTGTGGGTCCAATGGATCAGTAGTCACATTAGGATGCCTTAGGAAGACAAGAGCTTCCTGGCTTTTGTTCAATGACAGTGATATTATGGTTAGAACATTATAGTTTGCAACAAATAGCCTAGATCAGAATTCCAGCCCACTTACTTATCAGTAACTTAATTTTGTGCAACTTATTTAAACTAAACCACAATTTTCTCATCTACAAAGTGAACATACTATTGTCTATACCATACTGTTATTATGAATATTAAATAAAACTATGATTCAATGGCAGTTGATATAGTATCCAGCATAGAAACCATGCTCAGTAGCTGACAGCTCTTGTTATTTATGTGCTTGTTAGTCTGAAGTTTATTAGTGGTAGTTATCTATGTATATACATTAGGTATGCCCACTACAACTTATTATACTTTAAATAATGAGAGTTTTGGACTTCATGGTGTTTTGAATTTTCCCAAGCTTTAAAACCTACGATTCTTTAAAATGTCAATACTTATAAATAATTTGTACTGTGTGCATACAAAGTTCACTGTGTAAATATGGAATTTATTCACCTGTAGAATATTTGATCTCATTTTTGTAGTCTTAACTGATGCAGTTACTTTATGACCTGTCAATCCCTGTGGATAGCTGGAAGACCCAAGTTTAATAGATTGTTTAAATAAAAACATTCTTTATTTTTTAAAACTGAAGATAACAAGGCATCTCAGACTATACTAATCCAAGAACACATAAAAAAAAGAAGAAACACTTAAAGAGCATATGAGGAAGTAATTCTTACAGTCAGTATAATCTTAGTAACTTGGTTACTCTTCCGAAGGCATTCTAGAAATAGTTTTTCGTAAGTGTTTTTTATAAGTTCTGTGAGTTTCAGGAACAGGAAATGTTCTCACATAAAATATAGGAAAAGTTGAAATAAAGAACTTTGCTTCCATTATCTATGCTTTAACTGTCTTGCATTAACTGTCTTAAAATAATCAAGAATCTGTTATGGTAATGTATAAAGCCAAATTAAGTAGCTGTTAGCTAGCTTTTTGGTATACAGTCATCTCTCAGTGTTCACAGAGGATAGATGTGTTCTAGGATCCCCACAAATATCAAAATCTAGGGATGCTCAAGTTCATTACATAAAATGGTGTAGTATTTGCATCTAACCTGTATTTGCATATAATCTGTAGCAGGGTTTGTCTACGCCTCACTCCATTCATGTGGTTCAGTGTAGTGCTTGGTGTGAGTGTCAAATTCAAGTTTTGCTATCTGGAACTTTTCTGGGATTTTTTATTTTATTCCCCAATTTTTTTTTCAATCCATGGTTGGTTGAATCCTCAGAAGCGAAACCTGATGGTATGGAGGGCTGGGGTATATCTTTTCAGTTAATGTATAGTCATGGCTATCATACTTTAATAAATGTGAAGCTTTAAAAAATTAAATGATCTTTGCCCACTAGTCTTATATGTTCAATTTTTTAAACAATAGTATATAAAGCATTTGAATATTTGAAGTTTAACTTTTTTTTTTGAGGTGAAGTGAAATATGAGTTACTATACCATAGGTTATGTCATAGTAGAAATAGAAACCGATTTAAAAAAATAAAACTATCTATGCCATGGTGAAGTGTTTTTTGATCCTTGCTGTTGCAAATCGATGCATTACGTTGGTTCTAACATGAAATTTCAGTGAAATAATCTTGGTGAATTTCAACTCTAGAAGGATTCAGCTTTTGTGGAAAACACCATCTATAGTCTGCACTAAAAGAGATGCTTATTGACCTTTAAATTGCAAAAGAACTGTTTCACATCAATCATGTAAGAGACCTTTTGATATAAAGCCATGAGTCCAAAAAGAGCTTCTTCTTTGAAAAAAGTGATGAAGAATCAATAGAGATTCTTCTCAGAAATACATCTACAAGGCTTTGCATGAGCAGAATAGTTTTGCTAGCATAAATGCCTTGAAATCGTTTAGATTATTCTAATCTTTCTATTTATTGTGACTGTCATTAGGTTGCCTTTAGTTCAGTTACAACTTTAAGCACATTTTTTTTCAACAGCTTTATCTTTCACTTATGAAAAATAAATTGTTAGTCTTTTTACTAATCTCTTTATCTAGTTTTAAGTTTTTCAAGGGTGTTTGATACAAAGAAATTCAGAGATCATCCTGATCTTTTGTAAAAACCTGTTGCTGTATTTTCTGAAATCAGCAATCTTCACGTTTACAAATATTGATTTTGAAATAGGTTTGAAATTTTGATATTTTCTTTTCATGAAATTTCTAAACTTAAAATACTTAAAAATGAGCATTGTAATATAGGAAATTTAATCAACATATCCTGAGACAAATCCATAAATATTTGACTATTTTATTAATGTTGGAACAGAAGAATTGATCTACAAGCTGTATCGTACTTCTACATGTTATTTTCCTTTTCTCCAAATAAAGAACATCTAGAAGTAATGGTAATATTTGCTGAAAATCCTGTTTAACCATTTAATTAGCCCTTTTGTTTTCACCTAAAGTATTATCTAACCTTGGTCTAATAAAAATCACTTTATAAGTTCTACCATGGTAATAATTTTGTTGAAATGAAACAATTTTTCTAACGATGTAATAGAACAAATTATTTTATAATTAAAAGTATATGCAATCTCAAGTATACATAACAAACTTTCTCAGCCCACTCCTTTTCCTCATTTTTCAAGGAATGTAAAACTGATTGAATGACAACAAAAATTGTTGTTGACTTTGGATAATCAATGCTTTCTGGTCTAATCAATGCTTGCATCTGGGAAAATGCTTTCTCTTAAGCATTGAAATAATTTTAAATATACTAATTGATAACAGGCAAGGCTTTGGTTTCCAAGAATCTTAACCGCTAGTATTCATTCTTTGTCAAGCATAAAGATTGAGTTGGTATAAGACACTACATTCTGTTTAGTTTGGAACATCCTTTGGCTCCTGTATAAATGAAAAGCCCCTTCATATTTTTCTATACCTGTGTTGCTTTGCTTTTACAAACAGACTAAATCGTTCATTTGTTGTTTTTAAGAACATGATAGTTTGGAGGCACTGCACTTTGTGAATTTGTATGTGTGTATTAGTCACAGAGTAGGCTACTCAATGTTGCTGTACATAGTTTCCTCTTTATCATATACTGGGACCTAATCCTTTTCAGTTTTATTTTTTAAAAATCAAGAGCAATAGTAAGGCAGAATATTTTATTAGGTTGGTGCAAAAGTAATCACGTTTTTTGAAATTATTTTTAACCTTTTAAACCGCAATTACTTTTGCACCAACCTAATAGAACTATAGGGTCATTGAATCCTAACACTTGTAAAATTTGTGAACTTGGCTTGTGATTGTTTTTTGTTTTTTTTTTTCACATTTGTTTATAGTAATAATAATTACCACATGTTGAAAACCTTGATGGAACATATGCTTGGGAACACTGTTCCAATGTATTTTCTGTTTTTAGAAGTCTGCATAAGGTATATGTGGAGAGTATTTTTTCACTAGTTAGAAAATTTAGGAATGCTTTAATTATATCTATCTAATTACTTAGTCAATCTGTCTCATTTAGTTAGATGATGACATTTATTCATTTATTCACGAAAATTACTACCTATCTTCTCATCTATGGAAATGCATTTTTCGTGAACCACAGCTGCTTATGTGATTTCTAATGACTCATGTAAATTGATAAATGACAGGCACAATACTTGGTTTGTTCCTCATTAAATATTCTGCAGTGAAAAGGCCCAGGGATATTTGCAATCTGTGTTTGATTATCCACTGATTTTTAACTGATTTTCAAAAAAATTACAGGGGACTCTGAAATTTTCCATCATTAGTGTTTTTTAAAATGTAAAATTACTTAACACTGTCAAATTATTAGCCTGTAGTTTGTCTCCAGAAGCAACTATGATTTCTATAGATACTCTAGTGGACACAGTAGGTAAAATGATTTGCCACATGACTCTGCTTTAAATATATATTTCATCATTTATTACAAAGTAGTTGATTTTTCGTTCTTATGTATTGCTTTTGTTAGGCTCATTATTGATAATAAGTGAAAATATTTGTCCGATATCAGTTTCATGCCCAAAGGCCTACCTGTGCCTAAGAAATGGGCCCCTTACAGTGGCCAGTCGGAGAGAATCCTCTATTCCTTGCGGCCTCCCGTCACTGTGTAAAGGATGATCCACTGAACAGCTGTGTGATTGCAGAAGAGAACGGAAACTAAATATTCTGGTCATGGAAACTCAAGTGAGGGTACCCGTAGTCAAACCTGGCAGAAAGCAGTGGATTTACCCCGGAGCGCCATTCTTTGAAGTAGTGGCACCGATAGGGATCTGGGCAAGAGAAATCATGGTTCTGCAACGATCAGCAGAGCAGGGCAGGTGGAGGGGAGAATCCAGTGGCATCCACGTCTAAGATTAAGTAGGAGAGGCAGCAGCCTGACCACACCAGGGGCTCTTGAAAGGAGCAGAAGTCTGGTCATCTCCTCTTTGATCTGCATATACCGGGGGTGCCAAAAAAACGTATACAGGTAAACACTTTTGTCAACCTTTCTCAAGCAGTAGTTCACCATAATCAGAAGTGTCTGGATGCTGATGGTAACCATTTTGAGCCCCTCTTGTAATCGCAGAAGTCAAACATGACTTGTATTCATCTTTTATTATCAGTATATATTAAGTATTACAACTTTAATAGTTTTTTTCCTTTCTTAAAATGTGTATACGTTTTTTTGGCACCCTTTTTGGCACCGTCTGTATATGTCCTGATTACCTGAGGGATACATGGTGGGGGAAAAAAAAATCCCAGTCTTTAAGAACGTTGCTCAAAGTACATTAAATACTGGCTTTCCCATGGCTCTAATCAGTGGGACCATAAAATAGTTCTAATTTTCTTTAAGAACAATGGAACATACAATCACTTATATTTTCAGTGTGTGGTATTATACTTTGAATTTCCGTTTTCCTTTGCTCTGGGCCAGATTGAATCCTTAAACATTCCTCTGCAAACTAAATTTCTCTGAATGATTAAGCTCGTGGTATTTGTTGAATGTTGTTTACAAAAAAGAAATGGTATAGTCCTGTTTTGATCAAACTAAGAATTAATATGTATTAATCATTGTTAAAACCCCACCATATTTCATTTTATTTATTCCCCTCTAAGATTGAGCAAATCCAGTAAATCCATCTCTCTCTGTCTCTCTCTGTCTCTCTGTCTCTGTCTCTCTCTCTGTCTCTCTCTCTCTCTCTCTCTGTACACTATTTTACTCAGTGGTAGTTCCTCCTAATCAGTTTAACTCATATTAAAATTGCTGCACTTTTTCTCTGTCAGGATCATGCTGTTTTTCTATGTCCTAATCTTAACATAGTGTAAAATTAGTCTTCCTGCTTGCTACTAACCAGGGAATCCCTTTGCTCTCCCATACTCTCTCGCACTGTTTTCAATAGCCCAAGAAAACAGCTATGTAGAGGAAAGGGCTTTTGTTAAAAAGAAGGAAACTGAAAAGCCATTTCCTCTTTCCTTCTTTGACCTGCACTTGCAAGCAAGTGGTCTATGCTTCAGTTGTTTCTGTTTACATTGTTTTAAAAGAATCAATCATTGTTCCAAAGAACTCACCTTTGAGAAATCCACATAAATATAATGAAAAAAATAATGCTTTAAAATTGACTATGAGTAATATGTTTCTTAAAATTGAACTGTAAGCTTTAAACACTTATGTTCATCTGCATTGTTTATAGCTAATTTCTGTATGTAGTTTCATGTACTCCTCTATCATTTCTAATAAAATGCAGTAACACATATGGTTGTTTGATTTTGTTAGGCAGTAGTTTTAATAAGAATAGAACATTTAAAATTATTATTTACAACATTCCATTACTTATATTAAGCTTTAGTTAATGGTCAAAAAGTAGAAGATGTAAAATCAATAAAACTTTTTGTGGAGCTCAGATGCCTACTATGAATTAAATTTAGCAAAGAAGTGATATTCAAATCCCACTGACAACTGATAATAAGCCATTTGGTTTTATATAAACAATATTTAAATAAGCCTTTCAGAAACTTTCATGATCTTCATAATGAGAAATATATACATGCATATGTTAACAATGGCATAGATTCCAAATTTTATTTTTAGAGGTTATGTGTTTAAACATAATTATTTAAATAATATGTACTAGATCTGAAATCTTTTACTTTATTTTTTACTTCTGTCACTTATTGCTGTTAAAATCACTGTGTTTCACGTCATGCTTTTATATCTGATTTAAGTAGTGTTATGATAATTCTATTGTCCTATGGGAGAGATGTACTTTTTAAATTTAAATTGCTTGTGTGTATTTTCACAAATTAAACATTGTACATTTTCCTTAAATAGTCCACTAAGTGTTAAAAATGTTCCGTTTCATAGACATTTTCTTTTAAATAACAATATGACAATGACTAGGAATTTAGTAGCTTTTCTGTACACCACTGGAATAAAAGTAAACTTCTAGAGGAATTATTTTAAAATGCTCCTAGAAAAAATAAGAACATTTCAAACCTCCTTGTGCTACAAGATTAGCAGATCTTCAGTCCTTTCAGTCTGTCTCTGAAGGCTCCTGGGATGTCCAGGACAAGACATAACCTAGAGAGACAGTGACCGGGTTCTTGTCCACACGCAAGAAAGAATTCAAGAGTGAGACAGATGCAAGAAAGTGAAAGTGAGTTATTGAAAGTGAAAGTGAGGGTGAACTCAGAATAAGAATAGCGCCAACAAAGTCACCATCAGGGGTTTTTAATCCATCTTGGGTGGAATTGGTGAAATTTCACTGTCATGGTTCATCTCCTCCCCCTGGGCAGGGCCCTCTGTTTTCCACTTTTTCTTCCTTATTTGGTTCCTCAGGCATGGTCATGGCATCAGATGCATGACAAGAGTCCTGGTAACCACAATGAAAATGAGATTATAATGATATTACAATGACATTATAAATAGTTTAAGATTGGGTCCCTGGTCATAGAGATTAGTGTTACTGGATGAAAGTGGTTCTTATTTTTTTCCAGCTGCAGGTACTGAATATAGTCATTTGTTACTTGTGTAATCAGTGAGACACCTCACACTGTACCCTTGAGGGGGTTGTCAATTTCCTAGGCTACCTATCTTGCCGCCAGTCCTGCAAGTCTAGAAATGTGTGGTTTTTCTCAAATCCCTCCTGTATTTTTAACTATTTCTAAGAGTCATGTCTCTATTGTTGATGCCTGTTGGTTCACCCAAGCCATAGTTAGTCCTACACCATTCCAGCATCATTGCTTGCACTTCTAAGGAAGGAGAATGGTTACATAACTGGTACGCTTACATTTAAAGTGAGTAGGAATGGAGATTCTTGGGTATTGCTCAAAGATCTGCTGTTTTGACTATGGCATCTCCATATGAATCTCTTGTATTCTATTGGATACAAAAAAAAAATCACTAAGTCCAGCCCAGATTCAAGAAGTGGGTACGCTGACTCTGCTTCCAAATGGAGAAAGTGGCAAAATCACATTGAACAAGAGATGGTGGGATGGGAGTGCTCTTACAGCCATTTTTGGAAAATGTAATCCACCATTTTTACGTTACGTAAGAATCTCAACTTTCATTCTATAGGTGATTGAGAGTTATTGAATAACATTAGATAGGGATACAAAGTTTACTGATAAATTCTTGAGAAAATAGATAGTCAAGGAAGTTTATTGTGTTTCGGTTTTTGCTTTTCTTTTCCTCAAAGAGATCAAGATTCTTTATAGGCAGAAAGGAAAGAAGTAGAAAAGAAGAAAATATCAAATGATCTTAGAGGTGGAAGGAAACACAGAGTTCTTTAATGAGACAGACTCCTTAAAGTAATTTACCTAACTTATCTTGTCGGAATGCCAAGTTTAAATGCAGGCATCAACCAGATGTCAACCTCTTGGCTTTTTTAATACAACTCTCATCAAACATCTGTTTAAGTAGAAAAAATTTAAGATGTAGCATCAAAGTGGGCACCTTTTTCTGAAGTCTCTTTGATTTGTCTATAAAACTTTAATTAAAACACCTTGTATATAGTCCACAGATTTTTAAATTACCATAAGGTATTCTTGTTTGAATTCCTAACTATCCACTACAAAGAGTCCAGGTTTTAAGATTGCTCAAAAAGCAGCTGTATTTGTTTGGTTGTCAGATATGTCAATGTACAAATTAGTTGTGTTTATTTAAATATATGATGGAAACTGATGCATTTGAGTGTCTAGTACTTATAGCATTTTCATTGGGAAATATTTTTTTACTACTGAATATTAAAAAGTTGATAATTCCATCTTAAGGCATTTTATATTTTCTATTTTATTTACATCAAGTTTGCTTTGTTTATGTTGTAGCATACAGAAAGGGTAGAACTATTCTCATATAGTTAAATGCATTTGGAGGATTGACTTTTGTAAAGTTTTATAAGAACACAAACGCAAAGTAGAAAATAATTTCAAGCCTTAATGAACTATATTAAATATTTAATCATATTAGACAGTTGTTTACCAAAAATACTCTGTATCTGATTTAATAGCAAATTAATGACATTGGAGAGTTTTGAATCCTTAACTCCTAAGGAGTGTGACTGTATAGTATGTCTGACAGTGACAAGTGCTAAAGAGAAAAGTAAAGCAGGATGATGGGAAATGGGACTATAACAAAGGTTGCATTTTTATCTCTCTGAAAAGATAACCTTTGGGCAGAGATCTTTGGGTGGCAAATTTATGGGAAGAATGTTTCAGGCACAGAGAATATCAAGTGCAAAACCCTCTTGGCAGGGTAGTACTTGGCCTGTTGGAGATGAGCAAAGAAGAGACTGTATCTGCAGCAGGGTGGCCTCATGAGAGATGAACCCCAACATGTGCCTGGGGGAAATTCGATTATGAAGGCCTTTGCAAGGACCTTGACTTTTGTTCTGTATGACCTAGGAAAGCTTATGAGTGTTTTGAAAGAGGAGTGACAATATTTGACTTCATATTTAACAGGTGCATGCTAGCTTCATTCAGTGTTGGAAGTACCCTCGTATCAGGGTCATCAAGAAAATGAGGATAGATTGTGGCTTTAATGAGGACTCTAGTGGTGGTGATAGGATCACACTGAATTACTCAAGAATTGATGTGAGGCGTGTGAGAAAGGGACCTCAAGGATGATTGAAGACTGGTTTACAAACTGGACTGAAAAGATGGGGTTGACATTTACTGAGATGGAGGGGTTTATGAGATGAGCATGCATTTGGGGGAAAACCGGTTGTTTACTTCGGGGCATGCTAAGGTTGAGATGTCTATTAGACTTTGAAGCGGACATGTTGTGTAGGGTGCAGAATATGTGAAGATGGATTTCAGAGTTTAGGTCCTGGGTGGAGTATAGATTTGGGCTCACACAGTGTATAACTGGCATTTAGAGTGTGGAACTAGGTGAAATCTCCTGGGGGAGGGGTATACATACCAAAGAGGGGAGGTCCTTATGTGGAGGAGTGTGCACCTGTGGAGATGGTGGACGTGATGAGGAAGAACTAGCAAATACACCGGGAAGGAGAAAACAAGGAGGGAGAAGGAGAACCAGGAATGTGTTGGTGCAGAAGCCAAGTACAGAAAGGGATCGGTCAGGAAGGGATTAGTATAAATGCTGCTGATAGATCTTTTTTTGTTTTTAAATTAAAGTTTATAAGGGAGGAAAGGGGTGATAGATGAGGGTAAAGCTGGTAGATCTTAAATAAGATGAGAACTGAATTCAACAGTAGTCTTTGCAAAAAGATTACTCATTTTGACAAAAGCTGCTTAATTAAATGGTGGTGATTAGAAAAACTGATTTGAGTATGTTTACGAGAAAATGGGAGAAACAAAATTGGAGACTTCGGTTATGAGCTATTTTTTTGAGTAGTTTTGCTATTTAAAAAAAAAGAGAGAGAGAAGAAAAGTAGGGCAATAGCTAAATGGAGGGAGGGATTATGGGATTTTGTTTGTTTTTAAGACTGACCACATTATGCTTGCAGCTAATAATCTAATGGAATAATCCAGAAGAAAAGATACAGTTTAATCATGCAGTTTAAAAAGAACATAATTATTTTTGGGGTGAAGCCACTTACCCTGTTTCCCCAAAAATAAGACTTAGCCAGACTATCGGCTCTAATGCGTCTTTTGGAGCAAAAATTAATATAAGGCCCAGTATTATATTATATTACAATACTATATTGTATTATATTATTATAAAGACCAGGTCTTACAATAATTTTTGCTCCAATAGAAGCATTACAGCTGATTGTCTGGCTAGGTCTTGTTTTCAGGGAAATACGGTAGTAGCTTAGAGGGGACGGAATGAAGTGCAAATGTGGAATTGGCTTTGGATAGGCACTTGGAGTGTTTATCCTTAGTAGTGGAAGGGAGGGAAATTACATGGGCACCGGGGTAAGTGGGTTGCAAATATGAGACTGAAGTCTGGGGAAGTTCTTTTCAAAATGCTTTTGTTCTTAGTGATAGACAAATCTGAGAGTGAGGATGTATGGGATGATATTGAAAGTTTGAGGGGAGAGGAAAAGGTATGAACGGTCTGCCTAGGTGAGTTGGACAGGAATGGAGAAAAAGGATGGTTGGAGAGCACCCAGGAACACAGTAGAAGTTAAAGTTATGAATCTAAAATCAGCATATGAATGAATTGTGTATTTCTTAGTTCTAGGCTTGCAGTTACTAGGTCATTACTAGGCGGTGAAAAGTGGGTGTATTTCCTAAAGAACAGCATTGTGTTGGAAGATCTAGCCAAGTCCATGGACTTGATAAATAGTGAAGGCACCATCAGAGATCTTGGGTGAGGTAAACTAATTCATTCTTGGTTGAGGTAAACAGTGATTTCTGAACTATCATATAGACTTTTGAGATAATGGACTTGAGAGAACATCCTTAGAACATTTTCCTAATTTTATAAATGAAGAAGCTGAGGTCCAGAGAGGTTAGAGGCATTCCTTATCTTCTGTGAATCTTACATTACTTTTTACAGAGAATTTTGGAAATGGTAGTACATATACTCTCCCAGGATGTTACTTTTTTTTTTCTTCTATTTTTAATCCTTCTAATAGAACATTCCTATTTGGTTTTTCAGTTTATGTTTGATTGCATAGTTATGTAATGAGCTTTTTCACAGATTTATTATTAAGGGGAGACAGATGAGTAAGAATTCCAGTTTAAAAAGCTCATTAATTTTAAAGAAATGTGTTATGAATTAATGTTTTGAGGCTATATTTTTCTTTTCACATTATTTCTTCTGGATGAATATGATTCTATCAAAGGAATGGTTTATTTAAAAATGATTAGTTTTGTTTTTTCAGTGATAAGGGTAAAAGGGATCAAATATATGGTGATGGAAAGAGAACTGACTTTGGGTTGTGAACACACAATGTGATATATAGATGATGTATTACAGAATTGTACACCTTAAATCTCTGTAACTTTGCTAATAATTGTCACCCCAATAAACTTTAATTTTAAAAAAATGATTAGAAGGAGTTATATAAAAATTCTTCAAAGCACGTGTACTGTTCCTGTGTTCAGTGTAATACTCAGATAGTGAAGCATCATCATTAACAATACAGGATAACATTGTAGCCCTTCTTTACAAAGATAGATAAAAAATGTTTTCTTTTTAAAAGCATTTTTAAAGTGTCTTTCACTTGGGTGAGCATTTATTAGATGAAAATCCTCTCGCTAATGTACAGTATATATTTCTTAAGCATACTGACTGGGAAAAGGATATTCTAGACCTACTTGTTTACAAGAAATATAACTAGTCACCTTGTGCCTTTAGTATACTAGCAAGTTCAATGATGGGTAAGTAAGCTATCACTGCACAGCTATGAACATAAGTTGGTTTTCCTGATGTTCAGGGAAAACACAGTTGATCTCAGTTTAAAACTATGCAGAAATACTTGTGCATGCCCACTTTTAAAAACCAATATTTTGTCTACTTGGATAGCAAATAGAAGTATCTTTATATAGTAAAACACATCAGATTTTCCTAATTACTAAATGTAGAGATACGATCTAGGTTAGTGTAGGTTGTTAGGGAAGCCTAAAACTCTTCACTCCTCTGTGCTCTATTTCACAGAGAAAATAGACACGGAACACTGGTGGTCAAGTGGGGATCAAAGTATCTCCTTTATTATGGACCAGACATTTCCCAAATAGAGAGCTTTTTGGCAAGGTCGCAATGGAAAACATGGCTTTTTAAAAATAAAACTCATCCCAAAGATGTGCAGCCAGGCTCAGTTTTACAACTCCTAAGTGTGGGGGCTAAGGGGGAATCTATAAATCCTGCCCCACATCGAATCTTTGAAACCCCCATGGGAGTGATTCCTGTATGTGTGCTTTTGCTACATGGGAACAGGAAGCAGACAAGAGCGCAGAGGCAGAGATGGAAATCTGCCCTCTCAGGATCAGAGTAGTGCAGGTTCAGCGGCTCTGCGATGTGTGTGTGTGTGTGTGTGTGTGTGTGCGTGCGTGCGCGCGTGTGTGTGCACGCGTGTGTGTGCTTGCACATACTCTGTATGTGTATGAATAATATTTAATGAAATACATCCACCTACTTGGGAAAAATTCTGATGGAAAAATATTGTTACCTTTTGTCCCTGAAGGAATGTGAATATGTTGGTAAAAAGCAGAACTTTCCCCATAACACAGACCTTTGCTACTGAAATGTGACATGGTCCTTAGATCAGCAGCAGCTGTATCACCTGGAAGCTTGTTAGAAATGCAGGATCTAGGGCTTCATTTCTGACCTACTCAATCAGAATGTGCTTTTAACAAGATTCCTCTCTACTACCAGTGACTTGTTTATGCATTAAATTTCTGTAGATTTCAGATGTGTTATTAGAAATTTCTTCTTCTATGAACTAAGACATAATATAGGAAACAAGTAGGAGGATTTCTACTTACAGTTGAAGTTCATACTCCTCTATTGTAAAGTGCTTCATGCTTTTGAAATAGCCCAGGAAATTCCAGGGCAAAGAGGTATTTTGAATTCATTCAATCACAAACTGAAACAATCAGAGCATCTTTTTTTTTTTTTAATTAAAGTTTATTGGGGTGACAATTGTTAGTAAAGTTACATAGGTTTCAGGTGTACAATTCTGTATTACATCATCTATATATCACATTGTGTGTTCATCATCCAGAGTCAGTTCTCTTCCCATCATTATATATTGGATCTCCTTTACCCTCATCTATCACCTCCCTCCCTGCTTACCCTCTGGTAACTACTGTGTCTGTGTCTGTGAGTTTTTGCTTCTTCATTTGTCCTGTTTTTCAGTTGTTTTCAGTTTTATATACCACATATCAGTGAAATCATATGGTTCTCCACTTTTTCTGTCTGACTTATTTTGTTCAGCATAATAATCTTAAGATCGATCCATGTTGTTGCAAATGGTACTATTTTATCTTTTCTTCCAGTAGAGTAGTAATCCACTGTATATATATGCCACATCTTCCTTATCCATTCATCCGTTGAAGGACACTTTGGTTGTTTCCATGTCTTGGCCACCGTAAATAAAGCTGTAATGAACATTGGAGCACATATACCTTTATGGATATATGTTTTCAGATTTTTTTGGTAGATACCCAGGAGAGGGATTGCTGGGTCTTATGGTAATTCTACTCTTAACTTTTTGAGGGACCTCCACACTGCCTTCCATAGCGGCTGCACCAGTCTGCATTCCCACCAACAGTGTATGAGCGTTCCTTTTTCTCCACAGCCTCTCCAACACCTTTACTATTTGTCTTGTTGATGATAGCCATTCTAACTGGTGTGAGGTGATATCTCATTGTGGTTTTTATTTGCATTTCTCTGATGATTAGTGATGTTGAGCATTTTTTCCATGTGTCTATTGGCCATTTGTATGTCTTTGGAGAAATGTCTCTTCAGTTTCTCTGCCCATTTTTTAATGGGATTGTTTGTTTTTTGTTGTTGTTGAGTTGTATGGGTTCCTTATGTATTTTGGATATTAGCCCTTTATCAGAGGCGTTGTTTGCAAAAATCTTCTCCCATTCGGTTGGTTACCTCTTTATTTTATCGATGGTTTCTTTTGCTGTGCAGAAGCTTTTTAGTTTGATATAGTCCTATTCTTTTTTTTTTTTTTTTTTTTTAGCTTTCTCTTCCCCTGCCTTTGGGGTCAAATTCATAAACTGCTCTTTGAACCCAAGGTCCATAAGTTTATTACGTATGTTTTCTTCTATGCAGTTTATTGTTTCAGGTCTTATGTTTAGGTCTTTGATCCATTTTGAGTTAATTTTGGTATATGGTGACAGTTAACAGTCTAGTTTCATTCTTTTGCACGTGGCTTTCCAATTCTCCCAGCACCATTTATTGAAGAAGCTGTCTTTTCTCCATTGTACGTTTCTGGCTTCTTTGTTGAAAATTATCTGTCCATATTTATGTTGGTTTATTTCTGGGTTCAGAGCATCTTATTTTTAAAATGTGCACATTAGCATTCCATCTAAGATATTGTTTGTAAAAGAGGTTTCTGCTGCTAAATTAAAAATAATGATAATACATTTAAAAAACAAAAGATCTTCTTCCATCACCATCTATTTGACCCCCTTTACCCTTTTCTACAACCCCTCCCCCCTTACCCTTTGTTAACCACTAAACTATTGTGTGTGTCTATGATTTTTTGTTTGTCTGTCTGTCTTGTTTGTTGCTTTCAGTTTTATATCCCACATATGAGTAAAGTCATATGGTTCTCAACTTTTTCTGTATGACTTATTTTGCTTAGTGTGATAATCTCAAGATCCATCCATGTTGTCACAAATAGTAGTATTTCATCTTATGGCTGAGTAAAATAATATTCCATTGTATCTATGTACCATATTTTCTTTATCCAATTATTTATTGAAGGACACTGATTATTTTCCTGTCTTGGCCACTGTGACTAATGCTGTAATGAACATGGGAGTACATATATCTTTATGGATAAATGTTTTCAGATTCTTTGGGTAGATACCCAGAAGAGGGATTGCTGGGTCATATGGTAAATCTATTCTTGATTTTTTGAGGAACCTCCATACTGTTTTCCATGGTGGCAGCACCAATTTACATTCCCATCAACAATGTGTGAGGGATGGAAGGAGAACTGACTCTGGGTGGTGAACACACAATGAGATATATAGATGATGTATTATAGAAATGTACACTTGAAACCTATATAATTTTACTAACGAATGTCATCTCAATAAATGTAATAAAGTTAAAAAATAAATAAAAATAAAAAAAGGAAATAAAATATTAAACCCATTGTGAGGAGATCTGGATTTAATTATCTAGTTATGTGTAGCTAGCTACATAATAAGGGCAAGTGATAACCTCTCAGAGTCTTGATTTCCTCAGTAGTAGTTTACCATGCATGGGCAGGAAATGGTGTTGGAACTCCAGAAAGAGACATGGAATATGCAAATAAAAGTAAGGGTGATAAGAAAACCTGTCACTTTTGAATAAATGAAAATCGAGTAATATGCTTGGAGTATAAAGTGTCTGTAAATGTGTATAGTGTTAGTGATGGGGGAGGGAGGTATATTGGTGATGTGTGAGGTTGGTGATGGAGGCTTTTTATGCCTTCTGAAAGGATTTGGAATTTAGCTAGAGACCAAGAGAAGTTACTTAAGGGCTTAGGAAAAGGAATGAAGTTGGCATTTTAGAAGACTAATACTGGCTTTAGTGCAAAAATGAGAGTCAGTAAGACCACAGACAGAGATACAAGCTAGAAGTTATTTAAATAATAAGGCAAGAATGATGGTAATATGAATGAAACATGTAGAAATAGGCATGGGGAAAAATGAACTATTTAGGAGGAGAAATGTATAAGATGCACTGACTGTTGAGGGTTGGGCGGAGGAAAACGTCACTAATTCCTATGTTTTGGCTCTTAAAAACATGACTTGAAATTTAGTAGGAGGAGTAGGTTTGGAAGGGATTGATTGGTTCTGTTTTTATCAAGTTGTTTTTTTTGTTGTTGTTGTTGTTGTTGTTTTTTCCTTTCTTTCTCTGTTTTTCAGGCTGAACATTCAGTTGTAGATGTCTGGTAAACAGATACTCATTCCTTAAATATTTATCTATCTTAAGATGATCATGCTTTGTACATCATATATTCTCATCATTCCAATCATTATATGTATGTAGATGCCTTCCAATATACATTCTCAGCCTATTGGAGTTCACTCACCTGAACTCCAATCCCAAATATAATTGTGAGCTTAAATTTATTTTCGGTAAAAATTATGCCTTGATATTCATTGGAAATGGAAGTGGAGATTTTTTTCCTATCCCACTACTTATATACGGCATATAGAATGTTATTCAGTTTTAGATTGTGAGAAGCATAATTATTTTTGGACAAGGACTGTGATGGAACTTGTTTTAGTGTTACTTTTGTATCTGAAACAACACCTTAGAAATACTCCATGCTGAAAGAGTTAATGAATTAAACACTGGAAATCTGAGTCTTCAAACTGCTTTTATAAATTAGGAATGAGGAAATGGATGTATAGGAGATCATCATGAAAGTATGAACAAATAAGGAAAATTTTATTAAATGGTTTTGCTTTAGCACTTGTGAAAAGGAAAATGTAAAACTGAACTTCTCTAGTTCTTGTTTTCCCATGATTTTCTCCTCCTTTTTTTGACTGTGTCATCTATGTCATTTTTCTCCTGCGCATGAATATCTGTTTAGATTTTTTTCTTTATTTACTTTTGATTTTGGAGGCAAATATAGATAACTATTAAGGATATTAAATGTGCTGTGCGTTTTTCAGTGACTGTAGCTATCATTCTTAGAAAAATTTTCATAAAAAGTATGTCTGACAACATAACAAAACAGAAATCATGTTTGATAGACTTCAACATATATAGTGTGTGTCCAGTCTGAAAAAAAAATTCAGGCATCCAACACAGCTGGCACCTTTCCTGTACTTTGTATCCCTCCCTGCTAGCCAATCTTGAGTGTATTTGCTATGTCATTGACATTGATGAATCACTTTAATTTACCAGGCAACAGACAGTTTGAGGAGACTATTTGTAAGAACCAGCTAGAGCTGGTCCTGATCGTTACAGATATGTGTATTGTTTCAAAAAAATATATAACTGATCAGAAGCAATTTAGATGTATCCTTGTAACATATATATATATAGAGAGAGAAATACATATTTTAGTGTCTTCTTTGTTTTTGTTTTTCTCTCACGTCCTTCTCTTTTTTATGTAAAAATCAATATCTATATAAATATATGCTAATTTTGTTATTGGATAAAATGGATTGTGATATAATTTGGCTTTTTAAGTATAGCGGATAATTTTTAAATCTTTATAATCAGGAATTGATTTTTAGAAAAAAATATTATATTTATGCCATTTTATATACTTTAAAGTAAGAAATTATTATTCTGATAGTAGTAACTTGTAGTATCAATTTTCCCCTTAAATAGTTTAGACGTTAAGTAAGGAATAGAAAATAGATTACATGAACTATCAAAGTATTATAGAATTTTAGTGAAGATTTGCCTAATAGTGGTACAAGAAATCTTGAGAAAACTGTGGAGAGAGAAGTTAAATACACATAATATGCAGAAGTCATATTTTCTTTATGCTTAGTGTGTATGCAAGTTACATCTTCTTGAAATTCATTCAGAGCTACCATTATATTTGGACTAGATATCTTGTTCATCATTATTAGGTACTATTATAGAATTTTAAAAATTCAGCATATTTTATAGTATCTATCATGTTTCAAGACCTGCACCAGCCTTTTTCACATGTAAGCAGTGCATTAGACACAATAATATAACATGCAGTGGGATGGGATGTCCTCCCAATGCCTCCTATGGTCTTTTTGATCCCTGTAATTCTACTGATTAAACCTCAAAACTTAAAACTTTATCACTATTAAAATACATATATTTAATTAAATTCCTGTGAGGAGTCATTGTTTGTGTTCATAAATATGTACCCTACGGTGTGAATGATTATAACCTCTGGTGTAAGTAGGCTTTGACAGAGGAAGTAGAAATGATTGTAGTGGCCTTGACTATTTGAACTGAGCTGGAAGAGGACAAGAAATAAGGGTCAAGTGATAAAGAGCTGTTTATTTGTTTTGCCTATATTGCATACCAAGTAGGACTGATTCTGGCAGCTTTTACTACGGTTAATTGAATAAAACATAGCTTATAAAGTAGATAAATCAAATCCATACCCTAAACCCTAAGTTATTCTTTGGTTTTTCTGTGTAATATTCTAAGAATGACTCATATGTTTTCACTTTATAACAGTAATTCAAGGACACCAAAACATCAGGGGTTTGAATTTGAATTTATCAGGCTAGTGTAACTAAGTAAGTGGGTGCATGGGAATGATTTTTGAGGTGGGGTTATCCATGAGACATGAGTTTGAATTCACAGACAAAGTTGTGAATGGCTTCCTGAAATCCCCTAAAATCAGTTGAGTCCAATTCTTGCCATTATTTTTGTTTTGTTCATGTTTTCTGCCATAGCCCTTTGTGTCAAGGTGGAAACTGGTTATATCCTTGTAGAAAGAAAGGTAACACACCTGATTTAACTACTTAGGAAAGGATGTTGTGCATGTTCAATAGGTTTCTGGCACTTAGAAAGTATTTACAAAGCACATTCTAAACATTATCTATGACATCTGAGTTATGACTTTTCCTGGCAAGTTAAGGAAATCTCCATCCCTGGTTATATGAACAATGTCTCCAAAGAGTCTCTTTCAGTCCAAGGAAGCTTGAACATTCATCACCTTCTTTTATTATTTAGGTCTCCGGGCTCAGGACTGGGATACATACTGATTCTAAAAAGTACATAGAAGTTTACTTAAAGTAATATAATTTTAGTTTATTTTAGTAGGTGAATCGGTCTACTGTTCTGTGACCCTAGTCTGATTTCTCTGTACTGAGCATGTCTTCATTAACTGGGGCCAATCCAAACTTAGGTGATAAGAGGTCAGGCTTACAAAGCAGGGCCACAGGCAGAATATAAACTGTATTTATAATAGATAAGGGCGACTGTACAAAATGCTATCCAAACAGGAACATTTTGAGTGGGAAATGGGGGCATTATTAGCAATAGTGCTGGAACAACATGTATAAACTAGGAATGTCTCAAGTGAACTGGGACATATGGTTACCCTAAAGTTGTAATTAGTATAATTATTGAGAATAATACTAGATGACTGAAGGCTTTATTTTATTGAAAAATTGGTGGTCAAGAGAAAGAATAAGCAACCCCGGTTTAAAGGCACCTGGTCAGGCAGATATGTCCCATATTTGGACAGGGACATATTTAAGTGGGATCTTCCTAGGACCCTGTTTTGCTAAGAGAATGTCTTAGTTCCAATTAGCATATTAAAAGAGAGACCTGCATAAAAGATTTGGAATTGAAAATATACTTTGATCAACTGCAATCTTTTGTGTTCCTGTAATTATTTTTCCTTACTTCTCTCTCACCTCATAATTCATGCCACCACAGTTAAACATTCCACATTGTTGGTAGTGCATAGTTCAGAGGATGAATCATTTTAATAGCATTGCTTTTCTGAAAGGCAAGTTTGGGCTTGGCTGGATATTGGAGTTGGTTTGAAAATTTGGCTTAGCATATTGCTTCCAAATGAAAATATGAGAATAGAACAAGGAAACAGATCATACAATTCTCACATGCTATTTTATATCGATATTTGTATTTCACAGTAAAATTTTTTTGTCCCTTTGTCACTACGGTGTTTTGAAAATATTTAATTTGTTTTTCCTTATATCTTTCATATTTACATGAATATCTTTTATGCTTATATCATTTCATATTGGGACTCTTATGAAAACATGCTCTGTTTTTTTTAATTGAAATTTTAATTGAGTTAATTGTCGATTCATATACAGTTGTAACATACAGAGATTCTGTGAACCCTTTGTCCAGTTTGCCCAGTGTTAACATCTGGAAAACTGATAATAACAATATTGTATCCAGGATATTTTCATTGATATAATCCGCCAGTTCTTATTCAGATTTCACCAGTTTTGCATGTACTCCGTTGTGTGTGTTGAGTGTGTGTTTAGTTCTGTACAATTTTCTCACATGCATAGGGTGGTCAAGATACTGAAGAGTTTCATCACCACTAGGGTTCGTCCTGTTGCCTTTCTATAATCATACCCACCTCCCCCCTGCCTGACCACCACATGCCTAAACCCAGTCAACCACTAATATGTTCTCCATTTCTAAAATTTTTTCATTTAAAATATATCATAGTAATGGATTTTTTGTGTTGTTTAAAACAACATACATGCTTTTCACAATATAGTTTTGGTCATAAGACTATAGGAATGTGATAAAAAACACTTTATTTCATAATGTTTATTAGAGATTCAGGATAAGTAGTATTTCTCTATATTTTAGCATACATGGGAATCACTAACTCTTCAGTATTAGTATTAATGTAGGGAGCTGAGAGCCAATTAAATGGTTAAGAATATTACAGACTATAAACAAGAAGTATGTGACTGTGGGTCACAAAAATACTGATTACATTGATTTTTTAATGTGGGAGATTCATGTGGACATTGATCACTAAAGTGTAATATGGACCACGTATTCTCAGGGGTGTCACAACTAGAGAGATAAAGGTAAAGATAGAGCCTGAACACCGAGTGATTTCCATTACCTTGAGTTTGTTTTATGACCTTGAAGGACCCATACTATAGGGAGTTTGTAAAATGTAAATATTATTAATCCAGTGATTTTAGTGACATGATTTTGGATCTAGAAGAAACCATAGAACTAAAAAAAAATCTGTATTGCATTGAATAGGACATAGGTAGAAGAAGCTTATTCATTTGTCAATGTTGAGATGATAGAAGTGTTAACTGACCTTATTATGGTAACCATTTTATAGTATCTTATGCATATTGAATCATCATATTGTACAGTTTTAACTTACACAATGTGACATGTCAAATTTATCTTCACAAAGCTGGAAAAACAGGAAAAAGAACAAAAATAATTCAAAATTAATATTCTTGACATTTAGATCTTGATGACTTCATGAAGTTAGATAATGTCTTACATATTTGTCTTTGTATCTTTGCAACTTAGGTAAAACATGTTTAGTAAATATGTGTTGAACAATTGTGGTTTACTAGATTGGAAAGTTGCTGTATGTAAATATATATTATTTTAGTATTTTTAAAATCAACATTTATTTATTTATGTATGTATGTATGTATGTATGTATGTATTCATTTATTTATTTATAAGAGATAGGTTGGGATTTCTTGGTAGCGTCATCATTCAAATCTTACTGGCAAGGGAATTTATATTCCGCTGCTGTTTACCTAACTCAGCTCATCAGTTGGAGCTCCTAGTTAGAGCTCCAGCATTCATCAGAAGACAGAAAAATGGCAGACTCCTGAGGTTAATATATTACAAGGGTATCTTCAGGGTCATTTTCCTTCACTTTTTTTTTTCCATTGTCCTTTTTCTATTTGCATTGCTTTGTGAGAGGTCAGTATCACCTAACAAATGTGTGATGTGATTTTGAAGGTATTGTTACAAAACAATTGGTTGTAATGGTTTGCTTACAGTGCTGCATTATTCAATAGGCTAAATTTGAAAACTCCTGGCTCTGATGAAAGTGATCTTGTGGCAGGAAGTGTTTTATATATTTTCTTCATCATCTGTGTTTTATCATTTGCTATTCTAGTCTACTGTAACATGCTTTTTTCTTTCCGTCCCCTAAAGATGTTATTTTGTAAAACAAGTGCAATGTACAGCATATATAATGATCAATGAATAAAACACAACATGTTTTATTTTACACTTGATTTAAGATAACATTCTGTGGAGGAGCGGATTTTTGTCTTTTACATATAGCTATATGTAATGTTTGGCAAGTAAGAGTCACTGAACACAGATTTTTAAAAATAAATGAGTGATAACTATTTGTAATTTATATGTTTAAAAATAATACAGAGGTCTATTTCCAGTTCTGGTATTCAGGAGGCCCCAGAGGTACAATGACAGGCAATAAGGATCATGATTAGCCCAGCCCTTGTTAATATTCCAGGTGGTTCTGAATTTTTCAAGAACACTAGGGCCTTCTAGTCTCTGACATGTATACCCAAGAAACCCTCAATTGTTCAATATGCAGGCCCTCAAAACTCCCACGTACGTAACTTCCTAATCATAAGACAAGCGCATGGTACTCTGCCAAATTTGGTCCAACTCATCGTGCTTCCACCTTTCTAATAACTCACCTTTCCTGAGTCCAGTATGGCCTTCTGATACACTTCTCTTGAAGTTAAGAAGAGAAACAAAGAGAAGCAAAACAAACAAACTAAAAGCCCAAACTACAGACCCCCACTGCAGAGTAGGACAGAATTCTACAGATACATTACCTCATTTGTTTCTCCTCTCAACCCAAAGAGATAGATTTTATTCTCTATTTGACAGTTGAGAAAATGAGGCTCATAGAAGCTATGAAACTAGGCCAGTGTAACACATCTAGTAATGCTGGAACTGCTCTTTTGTCTTATTTCAGTAAGAACTAAAGCTCTACTGCTAGTTTATTTCTGGATTAGGCTGCCACACTAAAGAAATTTATTTTTCCTTCGCTCCTATCTTTGGTATAGCATTTACTTGTTCTGTCTGGTCCACACCTACTTTTTACTCTATTTCTTTTTTCCTCATTTCTGTCTCTTCTCAGTCCGGAAGATTGATGCTTCACGTGTGCTACTGGCTTGATAACAGCTTTACCTCAGTGGTAGATTAAAGTTGGCCATAAATATTTTGCTGCTCCTTTCAACAAGAGGTAGAATCTATTTCTCCTCTTTAATCCAGGAGATGGCTGTGTGACCTGCTTTTACCAATACAGTGTGGTGTAAGGAATGCTATGCCAATTATGGGCTTCAGCTTTAAGAGGCCTGGCAGCTACCACTTTCACTCACTCACTGGTGCTACCATGTAATGTGGTTAACTCTACCCTACCAGAGAGCCGGGGGGGGGGGGGGAGAGAGAGAGAGAGAGAGACAGAGAGAGAGAAAGAGAGAGACAGAGAGAGAGAGAGAGAGAGACAGTGGCTGTTTTAGCCATCCCAGCTGAATACCCAGGCATGTTGGTTAAATCATCTTGGCTTTCAGTCCCATTTGAGTCTCCAGAAGACTGCTCCTGCATGGGTGACTTAAGTGAGACTAGTCTAAAACACCCAGCTAACTAAACCTAGCTCAGATTGTAGATTCATAAGCAAATAAATGCTTGCTTTTGTAAGCCACTAAGTTTTGGGGTATTTTGATAAATAGAAATAGAAATCTGACCTATTCACTGACTTCCAATTTTACTTCATCTCAGTACTGAAGACTGAGTATTATTTTCTGTCATCTCTATGCCCATCTCAAGATACTGAGACCTCGGCCAAGGTGAGGTTCTAGTTCCACTAGGAAAGGAAGTTCCGAGAAATTTAAGGAATTTGGAGAATAAAAACTGGACAAATGAAAATTCAAGTGGCATAAGAAAGTTATTCTCAACTATCTAAAGGATGATTTGATAAGAGGGATACAGTTGGTTTTGAGAACTCTGCATTCCCTATATGGTTCTTGTCCAGTACTTTTCACTACCCTCTTTGCTTTCACAAGTGTAGGCTCTTCTTTGTGGTTTGGAGGCTTCCCCCGCATAATCCTGTTATAGATATTACTCTACAATAAACATCTGTACTCCTAACTCTGGCTCAGCATCTGCTTCTGTTAGAAGCATGGTGAAGTTGACCAAATTGAACTGACAGATGGGTTTGTTTAGAAGAATTTTAAGGTCCCTTCTAACTCTGCAATCCTATAATATTTTGCTCCGCAGTCTAATTGCTCCTAGGCAGAGTTGAATAATTGCTTCATAACAATACTGAGAAGTTAGGCATGAGATACCTTCTGGGTGCCGGTAGAGAAGGGACCTGTCTAAATTGCTAACTTTATACTTTGGAAAATGAGTGTTTTCTTCAAAAATGTAAAGATGTGTATTGTGGTTTTAAAATTTTTAATTCTGAGTATTAATATAATTGTAATTATTAATATTTGTGTGAATAATTATCTGGAGTTATTTGAATCTGCTAACCTCAGCACAAAAAGCGGGAATATCAGTGTCTAATAAAAGATATCTACTTAAGCTTCTTGTAAAACACGTTTACTGGGCAGATAGAATTAACAATGAAGATGAGTAAAGAAAAGGAGTAGAGAAACTATCAGTCATGGTGTTAGTTATTATAATTTGGAAAATAATCTTCCATTTTGGTCTTCTATTAATATGTATCATTAATATGAAAATATACCTGGATCTTGCATAATTAGCACATAACAAATAACAAATAATAATTAGTGGTGAAATATGGATACTATTAAATTATGCGTCTCTTAGAATATGTCTGGAATTCTAGAAGAAATTAAAATGTCCTGAAATTAACTTATTGAGTTGGAATGAAGTTCTTTGAAAGTTTTTTTTTAATGTTGTGCTTATGTCATATGAATGGAAAATAAATGCTTACTTTGAAAGTTTGAAGTTAGAAAATTCAAAAATTGTGGTAATTAGTTCAGCCTGTGATTACCAGACCTCCTGTGTTAACAGAGGTGGTAAAACTAGGGCAAAAGTAT
The DNA here is from genome assembly GCF_057876585.1 of Rhinolophus sinicus. Lineage (NCBI taxonomy): Eukaryota > Metazoa > Chordata > Mammalia > Chiroptera > Rhinolophidae > Rhinolophus > Rhinolophus sinicus. The sequence continues at coordinate 171,355,230 of NC_142501.1, forward strand.
TATAGCAGCCACAACATAGCTTTCCTCTGGGGCCTTGCATACCCTGACTTCTCTCATGTTCTTTTGAGATAAAGTTTGGAATCCCTGGTCATATCTGTGAGACTTGGTGTAAGAAATAGCCCTTATGGCACATGGAGTCTTTGATTTGTCTCCTATGTTTTAAAGCCACCTTTATTGAGCCTTTGTCATCTTCCAGACACTATGCTACGTCCTTAGGTAAATTATTTCATAATTATCATCACAAGCATATGAGATAGGGACTGTTGTTTCCATTTTACACACAAAAAAATCTGAGGGTTAGAGAGGTTTAATTTGACCAACGTCGCTGTAGCTCATAAATGGCAGTGCCTGGGTTTTAATCTAGCTATGGCAGGCCACAAGGTCACTGCTGTCATAATGACTGAGTGACCTTGGATTTTCTACTCTCCTCCTTGCTTTGCTGGGCTGTCAGTCACTGAGAGCCCCATGTGCCACTCGTTGGCATGGGAAATGCTGTTGCTGCTGCTGCTCCTATGCTGGTGTCTACAGCTGTGCTGCCATCGAGACCCGGCTGTGTGTGCTCAAGGTGCTGGGAGCTGATGTGCAGGAGGCTAAAGAAACTCTTGTTACTGCCAAACGTGCTGTTATCACTGACTGCACTGCTGCTGTCATTGTGCTGCTGCCAACACTGCCAGCCCTGCCATTGCCAGTGCCAGTGCTGCTGATGCCTTGGGCTCTCAGTGTCCCAGGGCAGTTTTGTAGACAAGCAGCTGCTTTTAGATGCTACTTGCTCATTACCTGTAGGCCCTTTGCCTTAGGCCTCAGCTTAAATCCATGGAGCCTGGGATGGAAGACTATCAGAGGCATGTTTTATCTTCCCCAGCATCTGGGACAGCTGGCCTTGAACCAAACATGTGCACCTCCATTCTCTTTTCTCTTTTTCCCTAGAAATTTCTTTTCCTCAGAGGCTCTTCCCTCATGCAATGCCTCAGAAGCCCTGGAAACATGAACATAGATACTTGAACCTTAAAATGAACATAATTTAGTCTTAAAATGGAACCCTCACTACATTAGAAATTTTACTTTGAAAAACATAATAAAAAGCACTGAAATTTTAGAATTTGACTACCTATTTATCTGTGCAAGAATTGAATCATGCTGTAACTGTGTATGTATATACAACTTTGCTATCTAGCCAGGATGGTTTCAGTGTGATGTACATTACTTGTGAAAAAAAAAAAAATAATAATTACTAGAACTCAAAAAATCAAATCTTTCTTTGAAACCCTATCAATAATTCATACAACTCATATCAAAAGGCTTGCAGGGACAAAGTGATTTTGTTGGTAGGGCTGATTTCTTTTTCTTTTGCTTTCAACCTTAACTCACAAGAATGCCAACGTTGTCCTAAAGCTGAAAAATAAGGAGATGACATGCAAATTTACAAACCTCTACTCTTAAGGACATGCAAAATAAGGAATGTCTAACTGGAGGAAAAGAAGGTCACATTGCTGAATTCGTCGTCTTAACTGAAAGCAAAAGCTTATTTAAATTTTTTAATTGAGAAAAGTGTATGGGGTGTGGTAAGAGCTCTTAGTTCTATGCAAGAAGCTTTTTCTTTTATTGCTTACAAGTAGTCTAGCAAGAAAAAAAAAAAAAAAAAAAAATATATATATATATATATATATATATATATATATATATATATATATATATCTCAATATCCCAGTCAAGTTCCTTTTCCTCAAGGACTCTTTCTTTTCTTTAAGGATAAATCCATCAATTAATTGTATTGTTCAACTACAATGCAAGTTTCTATTTCCATCCCATTTGCAATAATGATTCAGAGTTTGTGTTTTATTTTTAATTAAGAAAGTGTGTATTGGTAAATAATACTTAAATACATGCACTTCAAACAGGGTGAGCCTTTTGATGTGTCAAATGCATGGATTTATAGAATGAATTTGCACCCGGGACTCTCTTTCTTTCCCCAGTAAATTGCATGAGGAATATAATTTTATTTAGCAGTAAATATGTGAATTCTGGAATGTATTTATTTATTAAAAGTTATCCTAACACACACATGTTAGAATGTTATTGTCCTGTGTGTATTTAATCTGCATATTTTCTTTTTGATTTGTTTCTTAATTTTAAAGTCGGAGTGAAAGGAAAATAGATCGGTATATGATGCATTAAAAACAACCTAATGATGTTGTGTTTAAACATCATACCTAGATATATAGTTTGCTATTTTCTGAGCTACATGTCGGAGTGTATTATAAAGAACTCTGTGAATAAAATAAAGATCAGAAAGCAGTGCCGAGAAAAATAAAATGTAGTTACCTTACATTGCTGATCGTCCTTATTTTTCAGTTTTTAACAGAAATTTCATGTCTGTGGCATGAAGATACTAAGGTTCTTCTAATGTAGTCAAATTGTAGAGGAAGAACTCTTAAAAGTTTGTAGGATGACAAATGGCATTTATAAATATTAATGTTTATGAGCATTGAGTATCCTTTCTATCATCTGTACTTAATGTTTTCACTTTATATTGATAGTATGTATATGAAATGTTTGTATTATGCTTAGAGATCCTTTCTAGATAGTTTTATTTTTTTTCTTTTTCTTATGCTCCCAATCTGTTTAGACAGATGAGGTTTGAAAGTGCTTGAATTCAGAGTTCATAGTTGAGCAGACTAGTGGAAATATTTCTCAATATCTTTTTCAAGGAGGTTATTTACCACTTTACTAAACAGATTACAATGATTTTTATATTTGTTATACACAGCCATAGAAAACTTTAATTCAGAAGTCCTCAGAAAATTAAAATGAAAAATTGGAAAATAGCTTATTAAAACCATAAATTATTGAGGGAGTCTCTGGAAATGGAAATACTACTAAATGGAATCATATGGCAGGTTTCTTTTTTTTCTTTTTTTTAATGTCTCAATTTATTGACCTGTGAAAGGAGAACTTTTAAATTGAAAATAATGACAGCACCTTAATTATGGTGATTTTATTGGAAGCTGACTACTATAATAAGATGCATTCTAGGTTTCCGGAGCAGTGGCAGCTGTCAAACACCAACTTTTTTTTTTCCCTGAGAATAGGTTTAGTGTGGTGTTTTTCAAGGACAAGTTGCTCAGCTATTGTCTCAGTGAGCACTGCTAGTTAATATTCAACAGTTTTCTTAATCAAAATTGTGTGTTCTGCTCCCTAGAGTGTTGGTTAAAATGACTGTACGTTTATCAGAGCCTTCAACAGCAGAAGCAGCATATTTCTGGACGAGGTGCTGGTAATGAGAACCTATATTATCCCAGGGTGCTGATAAGAATCAGAAAATGCTGTCAAAATACACTGTTTGTAAAGAAAAAAAATTGCTATATCTCAAAAAGTCAGCCCTTTCTTTGAAGCCCTTGTACTTTATATAACTTCAATTGTTTATCAAGAATAATGGGACGGCAGGGGTATGGTGATATCCTACTATAAACTCCAGGAATGGATGGCATGGCAGTGATCAAATAGTCTGGAGGTCTATTAATCATTGCTTCTGTTGGATGGCTGATTAAGGTTCTTCACAACATGTTTCCTTTAGATTACAGAAAGTTCTTAATGAAGTAATGTTTGGGGGTGGGGGCATTAGAGAGCATAGTCTGGCATTCTACAAATGGTATTGAAAGGTCAAGTGTGGAAAAGAAGCTTTGCCATAAGTAAAATAACTCAACAGCTAACATTTTCCAAGAAATGCTTTGCCTAAGATGCAGGTTTTGTTACTGCTTTTATATTTAACTTCAAATTATTTTCTATTGCCTGGTGTTATTGCCCTGGAAGCAGAGCTATTCTGTTAGATGTGACTTTTTCTGCCAAGATTATATTCTCTTTCTCTCTCTCTCTCTCTCTCTCTCTCTCTCTCTCTCTCTCTCTCTCTCTCACCCCCTCCCTCCCTCCCTCTCTCCTCCGCCCCCCACCCGCTTCCTTCCAGGCATCTACCTCTCTGAAATAATCAAAGATACATTGTTTGAAAAATATATCCCTGTAATACCAAACAAAAAACAAAAAACAAAAAAAACACACACACATTTGTGTTGCATTTTATTTGTTTTGTCTCTAATGGAGCTCTGAGGAATGATGTCTTCTGCAAACAGTTCATTTAATTATTATGTTGGTGGATTTTTCTCTAGAATTAGAGCATTCAATAATGAAAACACATTTTGGGAATTGTTTCACATAATAAAACACACACTTTGGACATTTTCATTAGGAAACAATGCACCTACATCCCACAGGAGTTAATCTTGGTAAATAACATTTTTTTTAAGGCTACAGTCAGGGATATTGATCATTTCAGTGATACTGAGATGTGTACTGCACTTTATGCATTGATCTTTGATGTAGAAATGTGGGCACATTAATGTAAAAAATCGATTGCTGCTACATATTTGAAACTTATGCCATACTATTTGCTATTATTCAAAATAACTCATTTACCTGGTATTGTTATATGTAGTCAATTAATTTGTATTTTACCTTTTAAATAAATTGATCAATTTTATATATATATATATATATATATATATATATATATATATACATATATATGTAATCTTTATGTATAAGCTTATAATTGTTTCAAAATGTGAATCACAATCAGATTGATTTGATAGCAGGTTTTGGTAGAATTGTGTATCAATCAGTCCTATCAGGAGATGGAGACCATATTAGGTTAAAAAAATGAGCTTAATATAAAAATTATTAAACTATGACAAGAGAGTAACTATGAGATACAAGGAATACTACATGATGCCCTAGGACTGAGGGAGTCTACCAAGGAAGGGTTAATTTGGAAACGGTTCACATCTTTGGAGAAGCTGTGGTGATTCATCCCATTGGATAGCAGAGAATTTCAGGGATTGGCCACGCATCCGGAGGTGGTCCACAGTCACTGGACAAGCTGGTGGCAGAGAGAGCAGGCAGGGCACTGGCAAACTGGTGAATGCCCGTTAGAGGGCGTGGACCTCTTTTGTCTTGCAGTATCCTCCAGTGTTCTCTATCTCCAAAGTTCAACATCATGCTCATTATAAAGGAGAAGTGCTTAAAGGAATTCCATCTATGATCACAAAGCATGTATTTATTGAAGGGTACATTTGGAGCTGGGAAGCAATTACACTTGACCCTTGAACAACACAGATTTGACTTGCATGGGTGCACTTATGTGCAGATATTTTTCAGTAAATATATAGTCGACCCTCCAAATCCCCAGGTTTTCACATCCATGGATTCAACCAACTGTGGATGGAAAACAGTATTTTTGACCGGCAGTTGGGAATCCGGGGATGAAGAAGGATGATTGTATACATTGTTCTATGCCATTTTATGTAAGGGAATTGAACATCCATGGATTTTGGTACCCATGGGGGTGTTGGAACCAATCCCCAGTAGATACCAAGGGAGAACTTAGTTAAGTTTTGCGGGAGTCAAAAGTTATACGTGGATTTTCCACTTGGGGGTTGGTGTCCCTAACCTCATGTTGTTCATGAGCAAACTATAATTCATAACTGGCACACGTTGACTCACGTTTGGATGCTAGTTGTAGCTAATGTTACAGCAAAAACAACAATTCTGATTGCTTTAAGAATGCCATGTTATTTAGCAGTGCCTTAATTTTAGCCCCTTATACTTGTCTATCCTTATTAGTCACATATCGTTGCTTTCAGTAGCTGAGCTTAGGACTATGCTTATTTTTCACTATTGTCTTTCACACACAATACACTTAACTCTTTGCCGTGGGATAGGGAGCCTGTCTATATGTGCCACTGTATGCATGCCCACATTCTTGGAATTGTTTGAGCAAGCTCAGTGGAAGACACTCATGGAGTATCAATAAACTCTTTCTAATTAGAGCCATTCATCTCTCTTTTATAAGCAAATGAAGAAACTGTTCACCCCTAGAGTCTGCACTAGAAATAGCACACAGTTCATTTGGCAAAGCTAAAAAGCACTATTGATTTTGAGACACTGAGGAACAAGCAAGTGCACAGATCAATTTGTTACTACTTATTTTTTTCTCTCTGTTGTTAGTACAGCCATCATTGTGACTTCTGTGAGAAAAAGTTATTATTGGTAACTGTTTCCTAGTATTCTATAGATGCTATCATTTACATTTAAATTTTTTTATTATATTAGCTTCATGCATACAAAACAACATAGTGATTAGACATTTACACCCCTCACAAAGTGATAACACCACCACCCCCAAGTCAACTACCCCTCTGATATCGAAATAACTGTTACAATATCATTTATTATAGTCCCTATGCTGTACTTTACATCATATATATATACACACACATATATATGTATATATATGTATATATACATATATATGTACGTATGTATATGTGTATATATATATGTATATATATATATATATATATATATATATATATATATAAACTATATATAATTATAGTTGACATTCAGTATTATTCTACTTGAGCTTCAGGTGTACAGTGAAGTGGTCAGGTATCTACACAATCTATCAAGTGATCTCCCTGGTAAGTCCAGTGTCCATCTGGTACCGTACATGATCTTTACAACATTATTCATTATATTCACCATACTGTATTTCATATCCCTGTGACTGTTTTGTAACTACCAGTTACATTTATAATCATATAGCATTGTAATCATATGTCAATGAGTTGTCAACTATTATATATGATGTATATGTAAGAGATAGGTATCCAGGCATACAGGTATAAAACATGGTGTTTAAAAAGATAGGTACTAATTAATAATTCCTTGATAAAGCTGGGTTATTATAAACCACAGTAACAGACATGTGCTAAGTCACTCACAATATTTATGTCTATTGTTGCTTTAACATAGGAATTTCCACTGGCAAGCAAATTTTTTCTAGCAGCCAGAACATAGAACAGTTTTATTATAAACAATTTATTCTTTTTTATGTTAAAGGGGGGGAGAAAAGCTTTTGATGGAAATACTATAATTGCTTTGGCAATTTGCTTTGGATTTATAATCTTTCCTCAGGGTGCTTTTTTCCTCTCCTTTAGGCAAAAGAAGGTGGGGGAGGGGGGTATTTTATTATACATGTTTAAAAAAATTCCAACATGAATAAATCCAGCAGATAAATTGCTTGCAATTACCTTTTTAAAAGAGTGTTGCAGGAACATGAACATTGAAAAACTAATATTTAAGTGCAAATGGTTCATTTGTAGTATGGAAAATAGGTGACGCTATAAAAACCAGTGTGAACCACGTCTATAAAATGAGGAATGGAATGATTGTAGGGCAAGGAATATGTTTTGGTATGAAACAAATTTCTAACATCTTCTAACATTAAGGTAAAATCTACTAACCCTGAATTTAATGTGTGATAATACATTCTATGAATGAGTTCATCTCAATGTACCATGGACATAACAAAAAGCATTTCATGTTGTAGTGGATGTAGGAGTAAGATGCTATTTCCAAGTTTAACAGACTTAAAATCTATAGCTTTTTAACTGTAGATATTTTGTTTTTGCTCAAGTACCAAGAAATGTACCAAATAATTGAGTACATAATTCATTTAGTACAGAAAAGCATAAAAAAATAGATAAAAGAATGGACAAGAATCTGAGGCTAACAAATGATATGGTAGATTCATAGACATTTACAAAATGCTTCATTTCCATGGCTCTGTGAAATTAGGCTTGAACACATTAAGTTTATTTTTTTCCTTTGCTTCTACAGGGTAATCGGTAATCATTGATAGCATTTATTGAGGGTACTCTATGTAAATGACTGATTTGTACAGAATTGGTTGTCTTTACAGATCCTTATCTAGCTCTCTGAGATACATATTATTTAGGTTTTTTTAGTTTTATTAGGTTGATGCAAAAATAATTGCGGTTTTTGCAATTTTTAACTTTTTAAACCGCAATTACTTTTGCACCAACTTAATCAATGGAAATTCAGACAGAACAGGAAACTTTCACATGGTGGTTACACAGCCAAAAGTAAATCCTGGACTGCACATCTCCGATGACCAAACCCTTTCCACTACACATTGTGATTGTGGCTTCTGAAAGTTAAAAATAATTAAAGCATTTGGTTCTTTAGATGTCAAGTACTTGATACTTTTACTAACTTCTATGTTCAATTTAAAAACTGAAAATTCAGTTGGTAATTCCTATCCAATCTGTAGTCACTCAACTTTTACTTCTTTTTCCTCTAATATATATATATATATATATATATATATATGAAAACTATAATGTGATATGAGTGAACAAGGCAAATGTTATGTTAGAAAATGATTTTTATACCTGGGAACCTCTTTTTGCTATTGAGGCTTTCATTGGTATTTTAATGTTTCTCCCTTGGCTCACATAACAAAAACTAAGTGTATTGATTTCTTCTTGGTAGCTTATTTATACATTCTTATTTTTCTAACATTAATTCTTAAATATTGCAATAATGAAAAGAATAGCTATCATAATAATGAATTAACAAATTTCCCTTTTGTTTTCTATCATTTCTTTATACCAATAAATACTTTGAGAATTTTCAGGTTTATTTTTCACCTCTCCAATTAGAAAGTAAGCTTCTTAAAGTTTGTATCACCATCTTCTCTTAATGAGGGAGGCTACACAAAGGTTTTTATATAATACATATTGTAGATTAAGCTTATGATTATTCTGAGTGGAGAAAGAATTATGAAATAGGATATTGCTAATTGTAACAAGATGCTTGATAGACTCATGGAGTTTTCTAATTTCTTGGCAAAATTAGTCAGTCAATTGTAATAATATGTGTATTTTACACATTTGGAATAAGAAATGCTGCGTTCTCAATAGTAAAAGCCCTGACAAATGATCTGGGATTAGAAAAGCTCATCAAATTTTTGGTGGTGAGGCGGCATGATATCATCAGGCCAAGGTTAATTTTGCCAGAAAGATCCAGAAACAAGTCTAAGTTCTAAAAATTGCTTAGAAATGTGCTTAGAGCCATCATGAATGAATGAATAGAGAATGAGCTTTGGAGTTACAGGACCTGGGTTTGAATTCCAGTTTATCATTAGCTCAATGAATTTAGGCAAGTTATCTCATTAGGCTGTGTTTCTTCACCTATAAAATAAAACTAATAGCATCTCTTGTGTAAAGCTTTGTGAGGATTAACTAGAATAATGAATGGAATGTATGGGGTACAAAGAAGATGCTCAACAGATGTAGCTCCTTTTAATTTTCAATATCAAAGTCTATTTGATGTAGATTCTTTGAAATACTTTAGATTATTAATATTCTGAATATTGTGGAGAGAAAATCAAGGGAGGGTTAAATATTACAAAAGGTTGACTGTTTAAATCTGTGGATAGCATTTTAAAACTATTTTAAATTCTGTTTTTTTATGGTAAACATGTGCAATGACTTTTAGTTCTTGAGAAAAGTTTGCCTGACATTTTTGGTTCTTTCATGGTGTTATTAGTCTCCTCATCGGAAAGAGTTAAGCTGCCTGTAGCTGACTCTTTTTCTAAAGGAATGGGTGTGTTACAATTTTTGATATGCTTCCTTTTTAGCTTCCTTTTCATAAGTCACAGAGTTAAGAAAAAAGACATTCTTAGTAGCTTACGTTTATTACATGCTCTTATAACAGCCCATTGTTAGTTGAAAATTAACTGGAGAGTTTTTATTTACATGTATGATAAAAATCAAAGCAATTGCGCTAAAAAGAGCATTGCACATCAAGGTACCATTTGTGCTACAGTTCCAAGTGAGTATATCGATCTATATATGAAGAATTGTTAGTTGAAACAGTTGTTTAGCAATACTGATTTTGACCCTGTATTACTGAGTTCCTTCAGACCAATTTCACACCCTCCAGTCACCTTCTGGTGTTTATAAAACGGTCAGTTGCAATGATGATGTTCAGCTTTGAAATGCTAGGCTTATCAATTTAACTAAGATGTCCCAGGACACATCATAAAATATTTCTAACTGCAAGGACTAAAGTAGCCTAGGACAATTGGATGGAATAAGTAGCTTTCCTTTTTTTTCTCTTTAGGGAATAAATATAAACAGAAATTATACAGAAGGCAATTAATATTTTTCTTTAAATATTCAGTCATCCTGAAATACTTACCCCTCTCACAGAAAGGAACATTGTTATTAACTAGGATTACAAACCAATTGATCACCTGACATTCTGTAGCTGGTTGTGGATTAGTAAGGGAATGAAAAAAGCCTTTATTAAGCCTTGGCAAGATTACAGTTTTATTTCATATTGAACCATTTTGATTTTCAACACTTTTTGTGCTTAAAAATAATGTGTGGTTATGTTTTTATCTTCATTTTGCACATGAGAAAATTAAAGCTTAGAGAAGTCATACTTTTTTTAAGGTTATATAGTTTAAAATTGGCAACTGGAATTTCAACCCAATGTAGTCTGATTTCAAATTCTAATTTTTGCTGTCATGTGTCTTTGTTTCAGTATTTCATTATAATGTTAAGTGCCTTGCTGACTGAAATATAAGTGAATATATTTGTGTCTTGTTCACAATAAAAATGTATTCATTCCTGGAATATATATTGAGTCTCTACTGCTGCTAAGTATTCTACTCACTGAGGATATAGCAGTAAACAAGGTGGGCACAGTCCCTGCTTTCATGAAGCTTATTTTCTAGTTGGGAAATATACCATTAGCCAGTTGGAAAACAAGCACTAAAAATATCATGTAGTGATAAATGCTATGCAGAAAATTCAAATGAAGTGATGTGTGATGTGATTGGGAGTGACTAAGCACACTATTTGGATTGGACAGTCAGGGAAGGACTTCCTATGGAGGTGATATTTAAAACTGAGTTCTTATTGGCCCAAAAAGAGTCAAGCACATGACAACTCAAAGTGGGGAAGGACCTAGGTGTTCCTGTTAGTAATTGCAGAGTGGTAGGTGATGAGATTTGAAGGCAGGCCTGGGTCAGATCCCATAAGTGGTATAGATTTTATGTGCAGCTAGAAGCCACAGTAAAGGGGTAAGTAAGAGGATAGACATAAAGATAACTCTTGTCGTCTGTGGAGAGTATCCTGTAGGGGGCAAGAATGAAAGCAAAGATCCCAGAGAAGAGATGGATGCCATTGCCAAGCTATAGGTGAGGCCGTGGAACTTCCACTTCAATGAGTTGGATGAGGATAGTGAATGAAAAGAGGGATCCTGGATAACCCCTTAACTTTTGTTGATTATGCTGGTGGACAATGTGCAGTTTCTTGAGAAAGGAGAACAGGAGGTAGAACAGATTTGATGGTGGGAGTGTGAAACTCAAGGTTTTGGTAAGACAAAGTTAAGTTTAAATATTAGTTTGAACCATATGAAATTGCTTATATTCAATTTATGACCATCAAAAATGGTAGTTTCATATAGTTCAACTTAATATTTATTAGACATCCATGTGGAGGTATTGGAGAGGTCATTGGATATATAAGGTTGAAGTACCAGGAAGCAATTTGGGACAAATACATAGATGTGAGAGTCATCACCATGGGACCAGATGAAAAAAGGAGTGTGTAGATAGAACAAAGAACAGGTTCCAGGATCATCCAAAGTGGAGGCAAGAGGAATTGTATGGGTTGGCAAGATGTGGAACGTTACCAATGAGCTCTTTTTCTTTGCCGCTATTGGACCCTTGTTATTTGCATGTATTTTCGTTGGAATCTGTCTCCTTACAGAGTTTGTATCCTATTGGTTAACTGAGCCTTGGGCTAGTCTGATTTTTTTTTTTTTTTTTAAGGCCCATATGTGGTACAATAGAGTTTGAGAAATAAACAGATGGTGGAGGTGATAAATAGAATTTTCATAGCCAACATTGCACTGTGTTTCTCTTTTTTTATGCCAAGAGGATAGCTTTCCAATTTGTCAAAATGTGTGTACATACATACTCAAGCAAAAATCATCAAAGACATAGATTTCAAATTCAATAAAACTGCTGTATTTCACAGCTCTAGTCATATAACCCATCAGGGAAATCAGAAAGATAAAGGAAAGCTTAGAGGTAAAGTTGATCTTTGCAACAATTGAATCTTCTTCCTTGTCAGGTTCAGTAAGGAAAGCACATCACTAATACCGTAGGGGTGTGTGTGTGTGTGTGTGTGTGTGTGTGTGTGTGTGTGCGCACTCACACACATTCCTTAATATTTTCTATATGCTACATCATGTCATCTGCAAGTAAAGATAGCTTTACTTGTCCTGGCTAGAACCTCCAGTATAATGTTAAACAGACATGATGAAAGTGGACGTCCCTATTTGTTCCTAAATTTAGGGAGAAAGCATTCAGGCTTTCACCACTAAGTATAATAATGACCATGGATTTTTTGTACATGTCTGTCATCAGATTGAGGAAGTTTCCTTCTATTCTTAGTTTCTTGAGAGTTTTCATCATGAAAGGATGTTGGAATTTGTCATATGCTTTTGCTGCATCTATGAGACAATCATGTGGTTTTTGTTCTTTATTCTGTTGATATAATGTATTATTACTTTGATTGATATTGGAATGTTAAACCAAATTTGTATTACTTGAAACATTCAATTTCATCATGGTATATAGACTTAAATTATGTTTTTTATGATTTTCTTGGGATTTGAATATAAATTCATAAGAGATACTGGTTTTTTGTTTGTTTGTTTGTTTGTTTTTCTCTCCATGTCATTTTCTGGTTTTGTTATCAGGGTAATAGTGGCCATATAAAGTGAACCAGAAAGCATTCCTTCCTATTTTTAAGATGTTTGTAAAGGGTTAGTATTAATTCTTCTGTAAATGTTAGGTACAATTCTCCAGTGAAACTATCTGGGCATGGTCTTTCCTTTGTGGGAAGTTTTTACATTGCTAATTAATCATCTTTATTTATTGTAGGTCTTTTCAAATTTTCTGTTTATTCTTGAGTCAATTTTGGTAGTTTGAATCTTTTAGGAATCTGTCTTCATCTCGTTGGCATACAGTTGTTCATAGTATTCCTTACTATTCTTTTTATTTCTGTTAGGTTTGTAGTGATAGTCTGTCCTTCAGTTTTTTGTGTTTTTTTTTAATAATTGAGTCTTCCCTCTTTTTTTCTTGCTTAATCTTGCTCAAAGTTTGTTCTTTTTTTTGATGATTTTCTGCATTGTTTTCCTATTGTTTATTTCAATAATCTGCATACTAATATTTATTCCTTTATTCTTCTTGTTTAAAATTTCACTTGTCTTTCCTTTGAACTATTTTCAAGTAACAGGTGATGCTATTAATTTGAGATATTTCTTCTTTTTTAATGTATTTACAACTATAAATATCCCTTAGGCATTACTTATGCTACATCTTATAAGTTTTGTTTTCTCTTTATTAATCTTGAAGCATTTTCTAAATTCCATTTTTATTTATTTACTTTTTTTTGAGACATTGGTTATTTAGGAATGCGTCATGTAGTTTCTATGTATTTGTGAATTTTCCAAATTTCCTTTTGTTATTAATTTCTAACTCCATTTTTCTGTGGTTGGAGAAGCTACTTTGTATGATTTTAGTTGTTCAAATGTTCAATAATTCTCCTTATCTCTAGTAACATTTTTTTCTTTCACAGTAAATTTTGACTGATATTAATATAACCATTTTTGTTTTTCTGCATCACCATTTTATTTGTATGGTATGCTTTTATTTTCATCCAGTTTGTATCTTTGAATCTAAAGTGTGTTTCTCTCCCAGACAGCATATTTTGGATGTTATTTGTTGTTTATATCTAGGCTAAGAATCTCTTTTTGATTGGATTGTTTAATACATCCATATCTAATCTTATTGCTGATACGGTTGGATTCATGTCTGCCATAAATTAACTTTTTGTTATATATATATATATATATATATAACAATATATATGTATATAAAATGTAATTTTATATATGTAAATTTTATAGTGATTGGTTATAATGCACATTATAATTTAGGTTTATGCTAACTTAATTCCAGTGAGTTATGGAAATGTTACTCCTATATGGCTATACATTTGATATATATATATATATATATATATATATATATATACACACACGCAAGTATAAAAATGCATATGTATGTATGTAGAGAGATACGCAGAGAGATAATTTATGTTATAAACCAGATAATACATTGTTATCATTATTAATTTAAATATATTTTGTTTTTTAAGAAAGCTGAGAGTAAAGGGGAGCCGGTATATATCTCTAGAGTTTTGTTAACTTTTTCATTTACCACCTTCTGGTTCTCTTCATTTCTTTCTGTGGATTCATGTTACTGTATGACATCATTTTCTTACTCCAGCACAACTTTACTTTTACTCATTTTCTTTGTACTGTTATTAATATATTACATTTCTACCTGTTATAGGCCCAATGATATAATTATGTACATTTTATTTTATACTATCACTTTAAAATCAGTTAAGAGAAGAAAGGAGAGAATACAATTATTTTATAATTTTCTAATAATTACCTTTACTGACACACTTTTTTTCTTGATGTGGGTTCATATTATTGTTGGGTGCCACTTGCTTTCAACCTTAAGAACTACCTTTAGTATTTCTTGAAAGGCGAATGTGCTAAGAAATTTATTCTCTCAGTTTTTGTTTATCTGAGAATGCCTGTATTTGTCTTCAGTTTTGAAAGAGTATTTTGCTGAGTATGATCATCTTGATTGACAATTTTTTTCCCTTTCAGCATTTGCAATATATCACTCCACTGCCTTATGTTCTCCATTGTTTTTTTTTTTTTTTTTCACGAAACACCAGTTGTTTTATTCTGGGGGAGTTCCTTTGTATGTGACAAATTGTTTTCCACTTGCTGCTTTCAAGATTTTCTCATGCCCGTGGTTGTTTGCTGCTTTATTTGTGTAGTGATTTTACCTGACTATAAAGTCCATTTAATAAAGTCCATTTCCCCCATAGTTTGTAGCCTGTGATGTTCATCAGAGGCACATCCTTCGACATGTGCACAGCCACCATGACATATGTTTTTATCAAGAGAGAAGAGGAACTTTAGTCAGTCTCTTGTTGACTGTCTCTTACACTGATTCCCTGTTAAATTTCTAATTGGTCTGTCTCCATTGGTATCATCCCCAGCTGTTAGTCTCTTCTAATTACTTCCTTATTGTTCTATTGTTTTCATCAACACCTATGGACTAAGATTCCTGTGCAGTTCAATCCAATTAAATTTGGGCCCCTTTTCAGAGGTGTTCTATGGGTCAAGACTTTGAGACTTACTCATACCCTAGGAGTGCTCTCTTTAGCTATATCTTTCCTTAGTTTTCTGTGTTAAAACTTCTAACTGTCCGTTGTTATCCTTCTTACTCTCATGGAGCTACTATTCATTTCTCACCATCAAATCTTCATTCTTTTTAACAGTGTCCTTAGACTTGCACTTCCCATGCTCTATTCCAAATAAAGTCAGTCCTCTTAAAGCAAGCTTGGAACATTTTGTTCTTATGGCTTGTCTCTCCTTCTGGGAGGAAACACTGGATCAGTGTTCTAAAACTGGGGATAGGGCAGTGGCTCACTTCTCCAAGACTGAAAACCTTGCTATAATGAGTGGGAAACTTGGCAGTGCTAGTAGTCTTTGTTCTTTGTCTTTTTCTTGAACCTGCACCCTAGGACCTTGGCTATGCAAGGGTGGTCAGGGCCAAGTGTCATCATCCAGCCAAACTTGGGTAGTTATGCACCCTATGAGAGGGGTCTGAGTGAAGGCAGCCCAGTTCATTTGCCTGTTCTTGCTTGGAATAGACCTTTGACAATACTGAGCGGGGCAAGACGAGGAATGCTGGTAACTTGTTCCCTTGGGAAGAAACTATAGTCCTGGATTAGGATCTGGGAAGCAGAGAGACATGGGTTCTTGATGGCACATGCCTGTAGCAGAGCTTCCATCAGGCTGAGCGGGTAGAGGGGAGTGGGTCATGGTTCAAATGCCACATACTCTCACTGTTCTTATTGAGATTTATTAACTTTTGTTGAATAAATTTTTCTCAGGTCCATATCCTTAAGACATTTTTTCTGATATTTTTTTAAGTTGTCGTTTTACATAATTTTCACCTGTAATAGTTGTTTCACTGGGGAGAGGATCCATGGAACTCTTTATACCCCTGTTATGTAAGCATTCTCTCAAATTGATTTTTATCCTTTTGTGCATAGTATGCTGTATCCAAATGATCATTGTCAAGTTGGACTATTCTGTAAGTTAGTGGGACTTTAGATGGGTGTGAATAACCAAGGAATTTCATGGATATTCAATATCGGTTTAATTCTTTAGATTTGTAGAACATCTTTATTCTAGGAAGCTCAAGTGTTTACTGTTGCTTGATAATGCTTACCAAAGATGTGTGAAATGTAAAAATCTGATCTATACTGTGGAAACTCCTAATTAACCTAGCCCAACTTTGTTCTTTGAGAAACAGAAAGTCATTAGAAAGTTGGACAGTTCCGTCTGAATAATACCATTATGTTTTAAAGGATCAATATCTAAAGGAAACTAACACTAGAATATTTCACTGAATATTACTGGTATCCTCATGAAGTTCTGAAATATAGCTTACAATGAAATATGGAGATCTGTAGCTGTACTATGTTTTAAGCAAAACAAATATATAAAAATGGAATTTAGAATAGATACATTTATGAAAACTTTATTAGTATTTCAAAATAAGGAACCTCAGAAGAATTATTTCCAGTAAATTCCTCCTGTAGTGTTTGTAACATTTACTTCCTTTTACAAATATTTTATATATTTATAAAAGAGTATATATATATATATATATATATATATATATATACCTTTTCATGGACATATTTTTTTCTGTGTTTATTCTGCCTCTACCAGTAAGCGTCCTCTTTTTTCAGTGAAATAATAGTTTTTCAAAGCATACATCACGGAAAATTTACTCTAGTGCTTTTCATCACCAAGTAACAATACTTTAATAAACACTGTCTCCTAGTCCCTTTAAAAATACCACCAGAATTCCAATTTATTAATTTACAAAGATAATTATAATGAACACATAGACATAACTATTTGAATCAGCATGATCATCGTATATTTTTCTCATTAGAGAGATCTGCATGGGAAGCAAAATCTCACTCAGAAGGTTGCTTGGTGACCATGGATCTGAACAATAGTTAATCTTTGATGATTGGACTGATTCATAGTATCAAGGCATTTTGTTTTGTCTATCTTTTTGCATTTTCACTCTCTCTGCTCTACTGTCAATACATTTGATTCAATTTATCAGTATAAAGGCTATAAAAAATTAGGGCATATGAAACATAAGGACAATATTTCTAAAAGTTTAGTGTACAAATCAGCAATGGTAAATGCAAAATTTTGACATTTACAGAAATATTTTCAACCTTAGTGTTTGGACTTTCTAACAATTTCAGCTTTCTAATTCTGGAGTAAGCTTCACAAAATCAACTGATTACAGAATAATGTCTCGCCTTTAAATTTAATATATTACACTGAAATTATAACAGTTACCAATTGCCCAAAGAAGAGTAAAAGAACACACTTTAAGCAAGAGAAGTCTTTAGAAAATAGATCACCGATACCCTTTTTACGAATATGATAATATCTAATGTTTGCTTTTGGCATTTCGGATACTGTCCACATGTGTAATGTTGTCCAGTTGTCACAATAGGTAGGGACTTCTTCATTTTATAGAAGAGGATACTAAAACTGTGGGTGTTTATGTAATTTATCTAACTTTTACAGCTAGCTATTGATGGGACTATAGTATTTATCCTGGCAGCCTAACTCAGGCTCTGCCACATTGCATCTGACATTATGTAAAGGCTTGGTTTCTCATCTTTTATAGTTTATTTCCTTAGATCACAGATTTGAAAAGCATGTTTAATGACACTGTTCCAGATCAGAGTGGAGTTCTTTATGTTCTTTTAACTTGGCTAGTTAGAGTCGTAGGGGAGGACATTCCTTATAATCATAGAAATTTCCAGGTTTTATGACCTGGCCTGTTCTCTCTATTGCAGACGTACATAATGTACAGGACAATTAAAATGAACAGTATAAGAGCCAGGCAAAAGCATAGTGTGCCAGGCATTATTCTAGTGCCATCTGCATGTTATCTCATTTAATCCATGGAAAGTTCTGTGGGCTGGGCATTATTGTCTCCAGTTTTACAGATAAAGAAACTTAGTCAGTGAGGCTAACTAATGTGCTTTTGGCTGCACAGCTTATAAGTACCAGATCTGAACTGTGCCCATTTGTTCTGAAGATTGTGCTCTTTCTAGTCGTCCCCACCATATCACCAGATCTTTACTGACTGCTTGACATTTCAGACTCTTTGAGTAAAGTATCATCAGAATGTTTCTATGGAGGTAGTTATTATTAACCCTATATTAAGGATGAGGAATTAAGAATCAAAAAAGATTAGTCATAAGAAAGAAGTTTACATAGTTCACCTTGAGATTGCTGTGGCAGATTAATAAACAATACAATTAAAAAGTGGATCAGTAATAGTTTTATTTATTTATTGTTTAGAAAATAGTGGTGGTATTAATATATATAAAACCCTCTTGAATATTAACATGATTTTATTAATAACAAATGAAAGAAAAGTGATAGCATGGAATATTAGTGTTCTATATCATAAAATATATCAATAGTGCAGCACTGCTATTTATTTTCAAATATTAGTTGTCAAAATTAGCACTTAAGATTCTAGGACAGGGACCCTATACAGTTTTCTTTTAATTTCTGAAACATTACACATAATGGAGACTCAATAAATGTTTATTAAGGGAGCAAACAAAATATATTTTGGTGTATTTAAAACTCAAATGAACAAAGTAGGGATTTATGCCGGTTGTGGTGGGGGTGGGGTGGAGGGTGGAGAGAAAGAGAGAGAGAGAGAGAGAGAGAGAGAGAGAGAGAGAGAGAGAGAGAGAGAGAGAGAGAGAGAGATTATAAGGAATTGGCTCCTATAATTATGGGGGCCAAGAAATCCCAAGTCTGCAGTTGGCAAGTTGGAGACCCAGGAGAGCTCATTCTGTAACTTCCATTCTGAGTCCAAGTACAAAGGCAGGAGAATACCAATGTCCAAACTCCAATACAGGCAGAGAGAGGGCAAATTCTTTCTTACTTAGTCTTTTTCTCTGTGAAGGCCTTCACTGGCTTTGATAATGCCTACCAAATTTCGGGGCAGCCCATGGCCCAGTCAAATTGACACATAAAATTATCACACTGATCAATTTTCTGTTAATCCAGTCATTTGAAAGGAGGTGATCTTGAAATTAAGGTTCCAGACTGGTGGTAAGTTGTTGCAGAGTTGGTAGCTCACAAATATATTATGGTGTTTATAGAATAATGATTCCAGTACTTCAGTTTGTATTTGACTATTGACATGACATCATAGAAAAAAAGATTATTAACAAATTATTTATTAATGTAAAACAATTTATAAAAATGAAATACACAGAATTAAAATGATTTTTTAAAGTATATGATGATTTAAACAAATAAAACTTCCTCTTTTATAGTTACATTCTTCAGAGGTAAGCGGTCATAATGGTTGCTATACTTCTTTCTGGCCCTTTTTCTATACAAATGAAATTAATTATATCTACTATGTTAGTTTGGGTCCCCAAAAAGTAGATATCAAAATAGAACCAGATTTTCCAGAGGTTTAATGAAGGAGACACCTGTGAAGGATGAAGGGGAGGAAGCAGAAGTAGACTTGGAGAGCCTGCAGACTACAATGAAGGTCTCACACCTGTAAGAAGAGAGGGGAGGGAGAATTGGGTAGGAAGAACCTCAGACAACAAAACCATGTGAGAAAGTCTCAGCCAGTCCAATGAGTAGTCCTCAAGTAAAAGTTACCTCTGATAGGAATCCCATGTCTGGTAGGAATTAGGTGATTCTATGAGTCTCCTTAGGCTCAGTCATTGACTGGGAACTTACTGGGGAAGTGTGGCCTCAGCAGGAATACTGTGATGGATTCAAGGGTGTGGCAGCTGAGGATGTCAAGCAGTTATGTTCCCCACAGTTGCCTTTCTCATTTATTTATTTATTTACTTATTTATTTGTTTGTTTATTTATTTTAGTTTCAGCTATAGAAATCAATATTATAGTTAGACATTTACACCTCTCACAGAATGATGACCCCATCCCCCAATCGACTACCCCTCTGACATCGAATATGTCATAATTCCATTGACTATATCCCACAGCTGGTTCTCCTGAAGGAAGATCTGAGCAGAGCAATGCTATGGCCGCCCCACATTTGCATATCATGTTTTACTCAATGGGCTCATAGTATGAATTTATATAATATGTTTCTGGCGCTTGAAATTTTGACATGAAATACTTTCATAATCTTCCTTGATGTTGAATAGTATTCAGTTGTGTGTCTCCAGAACAATTTATCCAGCCAATCCAGTATCTGAATTCCTTAGTTGAGAAATACTTTAGATCAACTGTGTAAACTGATAGGGCATTATAATATTTGATCTTTGATTCATGAGGTGCTTTTTAAATCATAAAAGAATAGCTATATATTTTCTCAATAAACATTCTCAGATGTATTTTACATCAAATGTGCATCTAAAATTTATGAGATATAGTGAAAGCCTGACATACCTTGGCTAGTCTGTAATGCTTGGTCATAACCTTTTCCCTGAAATAGGTATTAGTAGTTGTTTAAAGAATCTACTGTCTTATTCTTTAATTACATAAATATATTTAGAAACAGATCCATATGTTGACTAATGAATACAAGTTATTTAAAATTGACAAGGCTAAAATCCTTTTTTCCCTATTTACCTGAAGGTCTTTTTTTTATTATTCCTAAGTATTTTTACATTTTTAAAAGCAGATGGGTAATAGAATATCACAAAAATATTTTTACTTCCTCACAAAATTGTATGATGGGATAAAACTATAATGTTAAGCTTGCGATCTCTTCTCTTTGATTTAATGTTTACCTGATGTAGCTTCAAATTGTTGTCAGAGATCCTGGGGTAACATTAAGCTGAAATCAAATGTTAAGGACCCACTTGTGTCACTTCCGAATCCTTCCTTCGTGCTATTTTGAACCATTCTATAGTTGTTCTTAAGATAGTGCAGTTTCTTGGGTTATAGACATTTTGGAGATCATTACACTTTTGAGAGAGCACAGAAGACTTATTTTAATGTTAACCCAGAAATTACGCAAGCGTATAAAGAAAGGAATTGATATTCCTAGAAATTTAACTTGATGGTAGACATTTAAATGTCTCTAACTGAACAAAACAAATTAATCCGTGGATAAGAAAATGCCTGTAGCTCCTAATTGTTTGAACCTTCAAAATGTACCTCTAATGAAAATATTAGAGGCACTTTAAATGCTTTTCCATTTTATTAATTCAACTTTTAAACAGATATTTTTTAAATGCTTACTGCAATCTAGGCATTGTTCTGAGTGATAGGGTGCAGTACCGGCAAACAGAGGGAGTCACTGTCCTTCGTGGAGAGGCAGACAGTAGGCAAGTAAGGAAATAGGTCAGCAAGACCATTTGAGTAGTGAACGAATAGAGTGAAGTGGGCATGTGGGGCGGGCGGGAGATGTGCTTAAGCAGAGTGATGATGTAGGAGAACAAAACAATTTTATATAAAGAGTGATCTGGAAGTTTCTATGAAAACGTAAAATTTAAAATAAGACCTATGATTTCACTGATATGTGGTATATAAACCAAAAACAGCAAAAGAACAAGACAAATAAATGAGAAACAAAAACTCATAGACTCAGACAATAGTTTAGTGGTTACCAGAGGGTAATGGGGGTGGGGGGTGGGAGATGAGGGTAAGGGGGATCAAATATATGGTGATGGAAGGAGAACTGACTCTGGGTGGTGAACACACAATGGGATTTATAGATGATGTAATACAGAGTTGTATACCTGAAATCTATGTAATTTCACTAACAATTGTCACCCCAATAAATTTAAAAAAAATAAAGTAAAATAAAATAAGACCTGAATAACAAGAAGGAGCCAGCTATACACAAATGCAGGAGCAGGGGAGGCAAAAGTAGATTAAAAAAAAAACCTAAGGTGCTACTATCTTGGTATGGTCAATAAAGAGAACAAAATAAAGGCTAATGTGGCTGAAACAGAACAAGCAAGGGGGATAACTTGGTATAAAGACCAAACAATTAGGACTTTGTCAAATGTATATAATTTATTTGGATTTAAATCCAAGTATACTGGTAAGTCTTTCAAAGACATAAAGTGAGGATATGATAACAGTATTTTGAAAAACATGAAAAGCCTGTCTTCGATATGCAGGAGAGATTGTGGAGGGACAGTGATGGAAGCAGGGACTTTTGAGTTGACTTGCAAGAGATAATGGTTACTAAGAGTTTGGCTGTAGCTTGAAAGATAGTTTCATAGGAAAGTGAGTTGTGTTCTAACTGTAAGTGACTTTTCTTGTAAATTCACTAAAATATATTTCTGTAAGAAAACAATGTTATAACTGGTTCTGGCGCAGGTAGTTGTTTCAGTAAAAAAGTCACTTAAGATAAATACATCTAAAATGGGGATGCAAAATTCATAGTGAATACTTTGGAGGAAAAAGAAAAGTTTAGAAATTTGTCTGAAAAAACAAATTTATTTTAGGTGATAATTGCAACTATGGCTTCAATACAGGGAATGAAAAAAGAGTAATTAAGTATTGATTTGGGGAAGCATTTTTGCAGGCATAAAGATGTAATGAAAAGATGCAACAGCTTGCAATTCACGCATGATTTTTAGAGCACTGTCGTAAAGAGAATCTCTTGTAAAAACATATTTGAAGATTTCATCAATTTCTTCAAGGACGTAATCTGATATTCAAAGAATGTTTCTTTTTCTTGCCCAAATTCTGAAGCTATTCTTTC
Source organism: Rhinolophus sinicus (assembly GCF_057876585.1). Classification (NCBI taxonomy): domain Eukaryota; kingdom Metazoa; phylum Chordata; class Mammalia; order Chiroptera; family Rhinolophidae; genus Rhinolophus; species Rhinolophus sinicus. The sequence continues at coordinate 171,378,112 of NC_142501.1, forward strand.
CAATTTTCTCTTCTTCCATAACATCTTACAGTTCTAATTTGTCAATGGCTTTTTTTGTGTTTTCACCAGTTTTCTACCTCACTTTAATGATCTTAGTGAAATCCTGCAATTTTTGTAGGCTCTGCAATTTTGCTTAGGAATTTATTGTATTTCATTTACATTGAATTTTTGGTTGTTTACAATAAAATCCTAATTCCTGAAGACATTGACATGGTCTCTGGGGAGTCATTGTTATTAACTTAGATGAGCAATTTTATTGATTATGCACTTTATAAAAGGTTAGTTTATTACAGAATATTTTCATGTTGGGGTCATTTTTGTCAACCTATAACTCTCATAGTACATTAGCTAGCAATATTAGCACTAACAAGGGCATACTTAATATTGTGATACTTTCCTATTTACTGGAATGATTTTTGTAGGTTTCTTTTTTCTTTTTGTATGTCTCCAAACTTTCTTCCCCTCCATCTGATGTTAGTTAACAAATACACTATCCTATTCAATGTATATATAGTTGTGTAGCACACTCATTTCCTTCTCCTCCTCCTCCTCCTCCTTCTTTAAAATGAATTTGTGTGATGTTCTGCATGGTTGAGTTGGCTGGAATACTTCTATCTATCTATCTGTTCCTATCCAGAATATTAAGGTTATCTTAATGATTATTAACTGAAAGTTTTTCAGTTTTTATCCTCTAAGTTGGTTTATAATTTTATAATTCTATAATTTATTCTTTCACAAAAGAAATCTCTTTAATAAATTTTAAATCATATTTTCCCACTAAATGTAACCCATTTTTTTCTGATATCCCTTGTTTATCCAACTATTTTAAATAGCAGATATAATTTTTCTCCTGTCTCCATAAACTACAAGAATAAAAATAACATCTAGTAATAAGAAAATTATTGAATTTCAGACAGCTTGTGCATTACAAAGTTTACCTTTGTGAACAGATAAACCTTTCTAGGGTTTATGTTGCTACTTGTAATCTCTTATTGACCATTTTCTAGTTCTTAAAGTAGTTATATTAAAATTAGTAAAATTGGTATATAATAATTATACCAAAATATTTATAGCTGCCTGTTTTGCCAGGGCAATACAATATAATTAATTTTATCTTTCAAACTTTATCCTGTTGGATGGAGTTCAAGATGAGTATTGATATTAAAAATCTGCATTTAAGAAAGGTTATTTTAACCTTTAAAATTATATGTATATATATATATACACACACACACACACACACACACACACACACACACACACACACACACATATATATGTATATATTCATTCATTCAAGATGACAATCAAGACTTAATCAGATATTAAAAAACTAACCAGTATAAAATAATTAGGGTTGGTTAATAATATTTTTTTCTTGAATGTAATGACACAAAAATTAAAAAGTGTTATTCGGTGATTATATCAAATCATTTTAAAGACATCTCTGCCCATATTGCTCTATTGATGATAGGATCTAAGTCAAAGAAGTGAAAATTTGATGTCTTTAATTGCTGGCTGGGATTCAGGTGTTTAATGGCCCTAGGGTTTTTCCGTAGAGTAGATTTGTATCTGAGAGTCCGGTTATGGTAGAAAATACATAGCACATAGGCTGCCAACTTTCCCTCCATTGCCCATGTCATACATTATATTCTGTTAAGATACTTTTTACTGCTGAGCTTGGATAGACTTCACAGCTATTCTCAGTACTCACCCCAAGTAAGCCCACTAATTAATTTAAGTTGGTCTTCAGATGTAACCTATTTCCCTTTTTGCTATAGTGTTGTCGTGCAGGGAGTCATGCGGGGTCTCTGGTCCCGCTCCCCACAAGAGCACGCAGGGCGGTGAGGCCAAAAAGGAACATCCATGGAGCCATAGGTAGGGGAGTCATATCACTATATTCTTGCTGGCGGCTGGGTTGGAGACACAGGAATCAGGAGCCACACAATTCTCAACCCTCACTGCTCTGCTTGCAGGCTCAGCCACCATCTTCTTGCTAGCCCCCATCTTTTTGCTAACGTAGCCACAGCAGTTATATTAGTGGCCAATGGCTCACTGGTTACAGCTGACGGCCAACTAGCCACAGCTGATGGCCATCCAATCACAGTTGATGCCCATTTACTACCTGAGCCAGCACCTTTCTATGTGAGGCCGAGAGCCTGGAAACTGCTTTCTGGGGCTCTGTCCCCACGAGTGTAATCTAGTCATTACTGGAATATATAAAACTTAGGTGAATATAAAGCTATAGATCGATATATAATAGAATTGTACACTTGAAACCTATATAATTTGATTAACCAGTGTCACCCCAATAAAATTAATTAAAAAGAAAATAGATATAAATGTTTTTATTTGGCTGGAAGATTTTATGCTGAAATTTTCTGGAATAAAAATAGGTAGACTCTATGAAAACAGTTTTTATCAGTGTGGTGTGAATTAGAGACAGATATAATGAAAAGAGTATGGGTCATATGCCAATCTATTATGGAAGGTAAGTATGGATGCTAAGACTAAGGGTTTATGATATTCATATATACTGGAATAAGGAGCCACATAGCAATGATGCAGAGTGAAAAACAGAAAGTTTCCTAGGAAGATATTCAAATCCCCAAGATGAGGTATAGAATGGAAACTGAATGAAAGATCTGTCAACTACCTATGACATTAATAGGATAAAGACAAATCTTGTGTACTCTTTTTCTGTTTCTTGCTGTACTTTTTATGTGTGTGTGTGTGTGTGTGTGTGTGTGTGTGTGTGTGTATGTGTGTTTATGTGAAGCAGCTGGAACATATCAGGACACACAAGTTAGGAAAAATGGTTCCTCATTCAACTAATATGCAGGCAGCCCTACCTATGTGCCAAGTGCTTCCAATGATTAATGAGGTCCATTGGCTGTAATAGGAGAAAATGTTTTAGGAACTCACCCGCTAGATGTGACTTTTTCTTTGAAGTATCTGTGCCTTATATTAATGTCTGCTGTGAATGAAAATTGTATAATGTTTTAAAATATGGGTATGTGGCTTATGAATGCTATTCAAATATTAAGAGCTTATTATGAAATTAATCTTTGACATTTTCTCTGCCAAGATGATCCAAACAAAGAATCTAAAATCTGCATACTATATAAAGATGACGACTCAAGGGACTTTGTTCCAAGTAAATTTGTATCAGAGATGGGCCTTCAGAGGCACATATTAATAAAAAAAGTAAAAAGGAATTTGTTGAACAACATCAAGAAAATAACAAATTCTAAGGGGTTGGTAATAGGAGAGTTACAAACTCACCAATTTTATTAAAGTGTTTTTCATATTTGATTTCAAAAACCTGAGGACTAAAGGAGTGAAGCCACTATTATAAATATGGTGAACAAATTGTAATATTGAATCTTTTGGTCTCCAGAAAATTTTCCATGGACAAATAATGAGGAAATTTTAAATAATGGAACCCAGCACTAAGCAATGCCACAGCTTTGCAAAGAATAAAGGAAACGGAATAGAACTCTGCTGTTTCTTCTTATGTAATTGCTGATCTCCACATAAATGGGCCTCTGTTTTAAGAGTTGAGGTCTATGGACTCACACAGATAACTAAGAAAGTATAAATCTGGAGGCCATAAATCAGACCGAGGCCCTCATTTACATGTGTTTATAAATTTTTCATCTATCCTCCCCTCTTCTTTGATGAGAGTTACCAGAGTGTCTCCTTGCCAAGTTAGAAATTTAGAATAAGAAAGCCAGGCTCACCTGACACATGAGAATGTCTTTAACCCATTAATCTAAATATTTAATCACATTGGTTGAAGAACCATTGGGCGACTTCCAGTATAGTAGAGATAAAGCTCTAGCGTTATGTTTCAGCATGGATTATTATCTTAGTAGTTCCATTCCGGTTGCTTTGCAAATCATATGCTCATATTACACATTTTAGTCTTTGTTCATACATAGTTATTTAAAATTAAATAGGCTGCTAACATTTGAAATCATACTGATATTTGTATATATATCTGTACCGTTTGCTAACTTGAAAAGTATTTTAAACACAATGGTCTAATTTTGTTTACTAAACAAATCTAGCCATATGGTAGTATAGATGCTCAGAATTTCCTGCTTACTTTTAATTTATTTTTGATTATTGCTGATTTAGGTTATACAGCTTCCCTTGTACCGCCCCCACACAAGTATTGTTTTTCATTCATCTCTTAATGAGAAAATACAGGAAAACCATAAGCATGCCTAGTAAAGCAATTCATAGAAATGAATCACTGACATTCTCAAGTCTATTTTTATCTGTTAGCTCTTTTCATGATTCTGTTGAAAAGTCTGAAAACTAAGAATAGTTACCAGTCCATTCAAAATATATATATAGATAGATCAATGCCCACCATTTACAATCACTTCCTGATCCTGAACTCTTAAACTTGAGCATAAGCAGAACTGTATAATTGAGATAGCATTAGTTTATGCACTGAAAAAATAACTCAGCTCAACTTGAATCACCATGGTGATACCCATGATTGACTTGCTTATTTGGCTGCATTTGACTCTCACAGATTTTGATGGGATAAAAACACTACATTTTCTAAACCATATTTTCAAAAGGCACTAAGAATGATGGAGCAAAGCATTCTGTTATCAATAGTGCTGTTCTCAGATACCAGTGTATGAAATCCACATTTATGTCTGCAGTTTTGGAGAACTAAGAACCATGTGATATCTTGGTTTTATACTTCCTGAATCAGCTTAATTGCATCTGTATACCAATTAGGCTTGAATAAATATGTTCGTGTGCTTTTTAGTTGTTGACATTTTGTTATAAAGCTTTTAGTTCAGTTTCACTAAACACATTTCTAACTGTACTTGGTTTATTAAATGGGTTACTATTTTACATTAATATACATAATATGCTGTATTATTTCTTTTTATGCTTAATAAAAGCATTATTTTGTTCATGGCTATTAATATCAAAATGATATAAAAAGTAGGCAGCCCCTATAAATTATATATGTATAATTTATATAAATATATAATATATATATAACATATATAGTAAATCTATACATGCACTGTATATATGTTTTTTGATTCTTAATAGTCAGTTTCTATAATGCAGTCTAGCATATTAATTGATTTTTAACTTGTAAGCATTAGTGTTCTTAAAGAATTTTAGGTGGTTAAGTAAATATAAGTAGAAATATAGAATTGAAAATTGAGATTTATAATCATTGAAATAATTGATGTTTCAGATGCTCATCTCAATTTACCCAAATTACTGTTATTAGCAGAGCTCTGTTAAAAATCCCAAAACAGTACCCAATTTAACAAAGCTATACATTGTGTCATTAGATTACTCTAGAGGCCACACATTTATTTATTTATTTATTTATTTATTTATTTATTTATTTATTTATCTATTTATCTATTTATTTATGAATGCATTTTGTTAGATTTATTGTATGCAGAGGCCACACTCTTTTTAAGCTCTTGGAAATGACTATTTGAAGGAGTTGTATAATTCATGGAGGAGATTTTATGGGTCACTGTATTTCACAAGAGTCAGATCAAGGTGTATTACTCCATTCAATCTATTCTTAGATCCTACTAATATTGATAAGTTTTCTATCCAGAAAAAACAAGATATGTAATCGCTAAGTGATCAAAGATACATCATAGCATTTGATATAAGGCACTAAAATGATTGTCATAACAACATTAACTGTAGGGTTGCTTTCTCCTGTTTTGAAAATAAATGGCTTTGCTTTACCGGGATATTTAGTTCTAGGGTTTCCAAATTCCCGACATTTTGGAACCTTTGGGAATCAAGAACGGGAAACCATATTTCCTGAGAATTCTCGAGAATTCCCGGAATAATCTTTTTTTTATTTAATTTTTGTTGATCATCTGTAATAATGGTTGTAACAATAAATGTTAATAAACAGAAAAGCTGTAGAGAAGGTGGGACTACCGGGATCCATGGCCCTGGTGCAGTCTTTCGAGACACTTCTTTATGTAAAAGGTTGATGAAAAAGTTGAGTAAATAAAACTTCCTAAGTGGAGGTCGACTGGAATTTCACGATTAGTGCATCTCTTGCCCTGAGCGCTAAACAGAAGTCACTAAGGTACCATTTTGGCTAGGTTTCTGTTATATTTCAGGTTTTCTCAAAATATAAACAATGTAATTAACACAAGCTTTATTTAACCAAACCATATAGTATACAGTGAGTTTTTACATATATCACACAATGTATTAACATTCCCAATTGTATTTAAATATTGTATTTATTAAATTAAACATTACTAGAAACCAAATGCAAACATTTTTGTTTGAAAATTTAAAAAACACTTCAAATAGTTTTTATTTGTCATTTTTAAAATGAAACTTTAAGAAACATAGAGCATTAATTGCCTGATCAGACAATCGTGATCTTCGCTTTGTAACAAATATACTTGATGTGGAAAAATTTCTTTTATTTTCTGTAGACGTTGGTTGAATTGTTATGAGTGTGTCTAAAAGCATCTTCAATTTGGGAGTGAGAGAATGTGTTGCTTCATATAAGCTCATTTCCTTCCTTAGGAAGGCAAATATTTTGTCTGCGTGAATAGGGCTAGGCTTTGATGTCGAAATTGATATTGCTTTAGTCAATTCACACTTCAGATCAGATTGTGATTTAATGTCAGAACTCTCTGTAAGGACATCCTTTATTTCTTCTCTTGAAACTACTTCTGCTGTAAGTTTTCCTTTAAAAAGTCTTTCCTTTAATGACTTTGTCAATCATGCAATTTCATTCTTACTTGACAAGGCAAAAAAAATCATTCTCTTCCATCTCACATAGACAACTAACGTTGCTCAAGTACTTTGTGAGCAACACAAGATCTCTATTTCTATATTTAACCAATTCAAATTTCATTTCCTTTAAAAACATTAAGAAAAAATTAAGAAAGACCTATATTGTGCAGCAAATATTTATAGCTAAAAAGTGCCACAAAACATTATGATATGAGATTGGAAATTATTGGAATATTGGAATAAAATACTAGCAGTGCAAGTTGTTTTTAAATAGACTGACTTACCCACAGCAGCGGAGAGCACCAAGAACACTCACATACATCACAATCGTCAGCCGCAGACAAACTGATCCCATGTGGTTGGTAGTATCGGCCATCACTTTGTGGAAATGACTCATCATGGCAAACAGAAAACAGTTTGTATTTATACAGAGAAATACTTATTTTTACAACCCAGGATTTGACTACAACGTCATATTAAGGTAAACTACCTTAAATTTCCTTAGTTCACCTGAAGATGACTTTGTAGTCAAATCCTGGGTTGTGAAAACAAATATTTCTCTATGTAAATGCAAATTGTTTTCTGTTCTCTGTGATCAAATGTGCTCGATTTACTAGAGCTAAAATTAGCTGGTCATGTGATATCTGATTCTGGTGTTGCATGTGCATTGTCTGGTGGCATGTAACATTGTGATGCAATGTAACTTTCGATAGCAATGAATAGGAAAAATGTCTAAGAGATATATTGTGAGTAGTACGTTTATTTCCCATTGTGGGTATTACTGGGTTCAAGGAGCCGATTTTCCCGATTTCCTGACCAACTTTTCTTGGGATTCGGGAATGGGAAAGCAAAAAAGTTCCCAAGAACGAGAAGATATTCCTTCCCACCCGGAAATCCTATTTATTTCCTATGTATTTCTTCCTTGTAATCTATATGTAAAAGTGGGAGACCATTTTCTAGTGATAACATGTGATTCTACTGATATTCTTATCAGTAAACTTTTTAGTGACTCATCTTTCTCAGAGAAACTCTAATACTTCATGGTATTTTGTGTTGTAAAAGTATCCTAATCTGCATTCCCTCCAACAGTGTATAAAGGTTCCTTATTCTCCACAGCCTTTCCAACACTTGTTATGATTTGTCTTACTGATGATAGCCATTTTAACTGGTGGGAGGTAATATCTCATTGTGGTTTTACTTGCATTTCTCTGATGATTAGTGATGTTGAGCATTTTTTTCATATGTCTGTATCTACCAAAAAAATCTGAAAACATTTATCCATAAAGATATATTTGGTCTGATGTTCATTGCAACTTTATTTATGGTGGCCAACACATGGAAACAACCAAAGTGTCCTTCGATAGATGAACAGATGAAGAAGTTGTGGTATATATACACAATGGAATACTACTCTGCCATGAGAAAAGATGAAGTAGTGCCATTTGAGACAACATGGATTTATCTTGCGACTATAATGCTAAGCGCAATAAATCAGACAGAAAAAGTCGAGAACCATATGATTTCACTGATATGTCGTATATAAAACTGAAAACAAAAAATAAACAAGACAAACAAATGAAGAATCAAAAACTCATAGACCCAGACAAAAGTTTAGTGGTTACCAGAGGGTAGAGGGGAAGAGGTGTGGTAAATGAGGGTATAAGGGATCAAATATATGGTGATGGAAGGAGAACTGACTCTGGGTGGTGAACACACAATGTGATATATCGATGAGGTATTACAGAATTGTATACCTGAAACCAATGTAACTTTACTAATAATTGTCACCCCAATAAACTTTAATTAAAAAAAAAAGTATCCCATCATTGGTGTGACTTTAAAGTCAGATTCCATAGCACTTATGCTATGTATTATGTTATATTTTGAATGATTATGTTATATTACATACCATAAGTACTTTCTATTAAATAGAATCTATAATTTTCAGGTTAAATCCATCTTATTTTTGATTTGCCCTTATATTTTGAAATTTCATTGTTTGGAAAAGGAAATGAAGCAGGTTTTATCATTTCAGTTAAGTTGATAATTAAAATTCAATCAAGTTGAATAATGATTTATTTGTTTCATTAAAAATAATTATATAATTGCCTGATAGTTTGTGTCACTCACAGAAATTTCTTCATAGGTGCTTTCTTCATAAATTTTATTTCCAGTGATGAAGGTTAACATCAAGAGAAGTAATTAGTTTACAATTAAAAAACATATTATTTCTTAGGCAGGAAGAATTTTGAAGTTTTAATTAATTTAAATTCAGTGAGTACTTATTATAGACATATTTCTTCAATCTTGGACAGGTGTGTTTTGCCTCAGAGAAAAATTTATACTCATAACATTCAAAGATATCTTCACTGTAGTTCCAAATCTGTTCTTTATCTCATTCTGATCTCACTCCTTTGTACCTATGTTTAGCCACTAATCTAGTACAGTACACAATACCCAAATCCTATATACACATGGAAAAAAATTATTGATTTGTTTCTTTATCTAGTGGTTATCAAAGTGTGATCTAGGACCAGCAACATCAGCAACACCTGGAAACTTGTTAGAAATGCTAAATCTACTATGTCAGACCTACTATTTCAGAAACTGGGAATGAGATCCAAAAATCTGTATGTTAACAAGGCTTCCAGGTGATGCTAATGAACACTAAAATTTGAGACTAACACTTAAAAAATATAGATGAATTACAAAGTTAAACATAAAAATGAACTCTCAGATATTTGAGGAAATAATAGGTGAATTTTCACCTTCTCTTAAAGAAGATAAAACTTTTCAAAGCACAAAACACTGAACGATAATAAAAGATGTGAGTGTTTCAGATTACATAAAAAATAAACATTTAAACTTTAAAAATATACAAAATGAAATAGGAAGATATTTAAAATAAGTATGATAAAGAGCTATAACCTTGATATATAAAAAGAACTAACAAATAAAGAATAAAAGAAAACACCCAAAGAAAAATAGAAAAAAATATATTGAAAGACAGTTTTCCTTATGTGTATGGTTCTTTACTGTGCTTTTTAAAATAATTAACTCTACTTTACTTAAAAAAGAGAAATATATTTTATACCATGCATTTAATTTATAATCAAATGAAAAGTGAATACATTTTTTTTTATAAAGTTTACAGTATTCATAAACAGCACCTAAATTTTCCAAGATTCATGTTTGGCAATGGGATAAAAATAAAGAAATTACTGGAACCAAGAGAAAATTTGCATTCATGTTACAGTGGATTAAAAAAAAAAAGAGATCTCTTATGAGTCAAAAATCATGTTTCTAGTTTTTTTTCTGCAGTTAACTAACAAGTAATTACTTCATGTTAGCCTCTGGATTCTTCCTTGGTTAGCTTAGATCAGTGGAGTTCAATCTCTAGCATGCTTCAGTGTATCAGACTCTTCTAAGGGTCTTGTTAATACAAAGATTGCTAGAGAAGACACCTACAGGTTCTGATGGAACATTTTTGGGAATGTGGCCCACAATTTGCATTTAATGATTTCCCAGAGATGCTGGGAGCAGCTGATGCTGCTGGCCTAGGAACTATACAGCAGGTCCTGGAATAACATATTTCATTCAATGTTGTTTCATTATACTGTTGATGAGGAGAAAACGAAAAATTGATTCCCAGGCCAGGGCCACTGTTTATATGAAGTTTGTATGTTCTTTCCATTGTCTGTCTCCATTTCTCCAAAGACTCTGGTTTTTCCCACATCCCAAAGATGTATATTTGAGATTAATTTGGAGTGTCTGAACTCTCCCAGTCTGAGTGTGTGAGTATGCCCTGCAATAGAAGGGTGTCCTGTCCAGGGTGGCTTCCCACCTTCCCCCCTGAGCTACTAGGAGAGGCACTGACCACCTGCAATCCTGAACTGGAATACGCAGATTGGAAAACAATGATCTTATTTGTTTTTATTAATCTTTCTTAAATATACGTATAGTTCATGTATTTCAATTTTTAACATTAGAAGTGTTTTGGGTCTTCATTTAGAAATTTGGTGATATTTTTGTGACCAGATAAATGTAGGAACGTAAGTTTTGCTTATATCAATTAGCCTATGGTAAAATTGGTTTTGTTACACATTGTTTTGCTGAAAGTCACAGTTTCCAAGAACCCTATGAGAAATTAAGTGAGGACTTACTATACTTTGAGAATCACTGGCTTCCTGGCTTTGATGATCATCGGTTAGGTCCAGTGCTTTGTAGATTCCATGGCCTAATGACAAGTATATGAGGAGAGAGAGAAAAGAGAAGAGCATCCTCAGCGTCCTGCCTGAAACAGAATAGACTTTTCTATGGATGTTTACTGAGTGAATGAACTCCTCATTCCTTGAAATCTCAAAGACATTGTGAAAACTGTCTTAAATTTTCATGCCTTAGTTTGCTGCTTTATTAAGTTTCCCTCTCCAGTCTACATCATTTTCTTTTCTTCTCAGAACTCTAATTGCATTTATAATCCATACCACAGTACGGATTAATTAGATTATGCACTTCTAAAGTTCAGGGAGCAAGTAAGTATTTATTTTGTGTTTTCCTTGAATGCCTAGTACAGATCCCCCACTTTGTAGGCTCTTTTGGTAAAGTATGCTGAATTGTTTACTGGTAAACAGATTTATATTCTTCGGAAAGGTCCTGTTTCTGTTAGTGTTCTTCATCCTGTTGCCTGCTCTATTGCCTCGATTTCTCAAGTTGAAGAGGTGCAGAAAGGTACTCTTACTCTTTCTCATGAACTCAAGTGAATTAATCATTGCAAAATAGGAGAGAGACATCTTGAGGACACATAAACGTAGTGATAAGACACTCTTGTCTCTAGTGGTTGTAGCCATCATGTGTTGCTGTGATCATTTACTAAATGGTACCCTCGTGGCTTGAAAGAGGTTGTAGACTTCACAGCAGCCACATTTATCATCAAGAAGAGATTTACACATAGGAATTTGGTCGAACTACAATGAAAATAGAAGCAATGCAACCATCAGGTTGAAATCTAAAACATCACTTAGGATTCTTCCATTAATAAAAATCCTAAAAAAGTGGGCCAGCCAAAAACAGAGGCATTTAATGCTATTAAATTATTATTTAGGAATGAAATGGATTAGTTACTTTTATAATAGTATACTATAAGATTGCTATTTTTAACAGAAACAATTGAAACTACCTGTGTTTTACCTTAAGTAATTTATGGTAACTCCCTTTAAGAAATATCATCCCACTGTTAACTTTTTTGAAGAGTTGATAATATATGATAAATTGCTGAGAAAGATATATTACATATGCACTTTATCTCAATGATGTAAAATTTGCTGAAAGAAAAGACACTCCTCAGTAATTTGCATTATCTGCTGTGTTAACCGAGACTTGTGAGATTTAAGTACCACAGAATTGTGCATAGGGAGGATGCAGTTACCATATGCATATATTTCCGTTAACATTGTGCCACGCAAAGTGAAGACTCCTCACTAAAAAAAAAAAAAAAAAAAGAAAAGAAAAAGAAAAAAGTACTGATAGTGTAGTGTTGATAGGATTGGATACTTTTCATCTTTTATATTTTCTTGTATTCTTCAGATTTTCCAGGTTTTCTAACTTTGAGACCAGAAATGAACTTGTATTTAAAGACTTTTTGCACTTTACTTTCAATATGAAAAAATGACAATACATAGGAGTCCATATTTAATCGTAATTTAAGACTTTGGGTGTCTATTTTTCATTTATCTATCCCATTTTAAATTTACCATTATGATGGTCATTTTGAGTAGTACTTCTTCCCCCATTTAAAACAAATAACGAACAAACAATAATATTAATTAAAAAACAAAAATAAAAAGCAAACCCTAGGCATTTTCTTTGACTCCTTTCTTTCTGTCACTCCTCACATCCCATCTATCAGCAGTTCTTGTTGGTGCCGCCCCTGAGATAAACAAGTCTATTACGTTGTTTACCTGTGCTATGACTATCTAAGCCAGACCACCATCATCCTTCCTTTGAACTATTGCAGTAATTTCCTAACTGGCCAACTACTCCTGTAATCCCTCCTCTACAAAAAGGATATCTCTTTCAACTTAGCTCACTGATGGCTTTTTCTAACAGGTGAAATAGCCATTTACCATGACCTATGAGACCCTATAGGATCTGGCTCTCTACCTTCCTGACCGGCTTCTTCTCATACACTCATTCCCTTAATTCACACTGTTACTTAGATACAGCAAAGGCAGACCTGCCCCAGGGAGTTTGGACTTGATGTTGCCTCTGCTGGAAGTGCTCTTCCCACTTATCTTTATTCACCTCAACTATCCACATGTCCACCCTTCAACTTTTATCTCATTACTGATTATTTTTTACATGACACATATCACTGTCAGAGATTATCTATCATTTTCATTTGATTTCTTGTTTATAGTCTGTCTCCCTCACTGGAATAGATACTCCACCAGAAAAGGGACCTGGTGTCTCTTACTCTTTTGCATGCTCGTGCCGAGAGGAGAGCATGGTTCCTGTTTTGTCATTATTTGAATGAGAAAATCCACTTAGCACTTTGTGTATGCTAGAGCTGTGGTATTCAGATTGTAGTAATAACCCAGAGTATCAAGGACTCCATTTGGCCTACACAGGCATGCATTCCTTTAAGAGACTTAAGTTCTCATTACTTAATTTCCAGTTGTGATTTTCCATCCAATTTCTTTACTAGGGAAGCTTCAGTCCTTGCTTGAGAAGGTTTGTCTCCCTAGATTGCCTTTCCTAGCCTCACACTTTTGGGGAAAAACAAAAAACAAACACAAAACAAAAACAAAACAAAACCCAGCAAACTTCTCAACTTTTCTGAATCTTTCTAGGAGTTCATGAATTGTCCAGTCTCCAAAAATTCTCCAGGATATCCATCAGAGGTTAATTCTTCAGGGAGTCCCTTGAGTACCTCCTAAAGAAATATTGGAGGAGACGGTGCCTTATTTCAGAAGCAATATTTTGAGTCATTCTTCTTTTTCTTTCCTTCACCGTCTCTCTTCTTTTTTCTGTTAGATTCCAGAAATCATTAAGTGAGAATTTTGATTTGTATTAACGTGTCTATTTGATTATTTAAACCTTTTCTTCTTCTGAAGACTCTTCATTGACTGGTTGGTTTTTCAGTGAGGATTGCTTTTCCAATTAGATTATAATGACGTACACTAACATATCTTTTCTTGAAATAAATTGAATATGCTGCTTGACAGTATTAATGAAAATATATTTAAGGCACATATAGAGTTTATAAGATGCCAGAGAATTACTTCCTTTGCCATATTTAAACAAATGAAAAAAGCTTTAGTGGTTAACTTTTAAAGTGTGCTAGGGATTATATAGATTTTCACTTATTTTAGTAAAACGAATTTGTAATTATTATGTTAGGTAATGCGAACGACATAAAATTATCGAAGATATCGGCATAAAATACACTTGAATAGAAGAAAACTAAAAAGAGAGTTCATCTTTCACATAGAGTGTTAAAATTTATTACCTCCATTTCTCCTCATTTCCAGGCTAGCAATACAGTTCTTTACCCTAAGGGTTTGTGGAGGGATATTATCCTGCTTATCCAAATGCACACTATCTTTACTTGTAGCTCACATAGAAGCAAATAAGCCTTATTAGAGAAAATTCTGGAAAGGTCGATGCTTCAATAGTTTTTTTCCATTTGAGATATCAGATTTTTGATAGATTTCCTTTACACATTCTGAAAATATGAAAGTTGGATACACTTTATGTAATTTTGTAATAATAAAATTAAGTAACATTTATTGTGTGCTTATTCGGTATTGGGCTCAGGGCTAAGCACTTAACACACATTAGATCATTTGATCCTCATCATAGTTAACTCTGTTATGGTAGGTGCTGTTTATTTCTCCATTTCACACACAGAAGGAGATAAAATAGTATATCCAAAGTTAATGAGTGCAGAAGCCAGAATCCAAACCCAGAAAATGTAGATCCGGAAATGTAACTCAAAGATTATACAGGACAAAACCAGAATGAGATATTAAGAAGTTCAGAAGAAAGCTAAAAAACTATTTTGAGACAATATTTTTAGACTGTGGCCCTCATTCAGTTATTATTTTGTTGTAGTATTAAACCATTTATATAGTATATGCTATAAATTATATACATAGTGTTCTAATACCATTAAGTGATTTGTCCACAAACAAAGCCAGTAGAACGTCCTGGAGGTTCTTGGAGTTTCTTGTAACCTTTGGTTTGTTATGTGATGTGTTGTCTCCATTCTTTTAAGCTTGGATGCATGCTTTCTTTGAAGAATTTATTATGAGTCACAGAATGTTCTTACATCTTAACCTATGTCCTTGTCTAATATTCAATCTTAGATGTACACATGTTAGCCTAGTCAAATCTGTAGGATGGCATAGCCATTTCTTTCTCTCTCTCCCTGTTTCTCTCTCTAAATCTCCTCTTGATTACCTACCGATGGATCTGTCATTGGGATACTAAATTGGACTCCTAAGCCACTCCCAATTACACATTCTTCAGGCAGCAAGAGAATTAAGAATATTATTTAGTATCATATAGTATTATTGTCATTGTATCTCATTTGTGCATTCACGCCAAGTGATATAATTTCAAAATTTGTCTTTAGCATCAGAAATACCTGGACTCAAATCTCAACTCTACTGCCGCCAAATTTGTTAATTTATCTGTTAAGAGTAATATAATAATAATAAGAAGAAGAAAATAAGAAATAATGGTGTTGGCAGAGCGCTCTACAGATATCCTGGACCTAACTGCCAGAAAGACCAAAAAGCGGTCCTAGAGCAAATTAAGCCAGAGACATCGCCAGAGGCAAAAATCACAAAACTGAAGCTCTCCTATCTGGGGCACATCATAACAAATCAGGGTTCTTTGTAAAAGACAATGATTCTGGGAAAAATAGAAGACAGCAGGAAAAGAGGACGCCCAAATATGAGATGGATCGATCCATAAAAGAAACGCTAGGCATTAGAACACAAAAGCTGAGCAGGCTGCTGCGGACAGGGCACTGTGGACGTCACTCATTTGTAGGGTGGCCAGGAATTGGAGCTGGCTCAATGTCAGGTGACACACAGGATAATAATTACAGTTATATAACAAAGTTTTTAGGAGGATTAAAGTGAGATAACTTATATACTCATTAAATGTGAGGTACCCTTTCTAGGGAATTTGTGACTACGTTTTGAAAAAATCTAGAAAAGGGAACCAAGAGAAAACATAATGTTAATGTAGCTCCTTGAAAAATAAATTATATTTTAAAGTTACACAAAAATGGGAACACTATTCAATTATATAGATATAGCAGATGCTTACAGAACAAGGGTCTTTTCGCTTGTTTTTAGTAAGGACAAGTTTCAGGCAATGACATTCTCTTCTTTTATTTGATTGGATTAGAGTGAATTCCACTGAGCTCTATGAGTGTTAGTGCAGCTACTTATTTGTATGACTGAATGAGGTACTTAACCAATCTGGATTTTGATTTATTTTGTTCTCAAAAAGAAGTCCATCTTGCAAATGTAAAATTCTATGCAATAGTTGTTCACCAAGGTAGAACTCTACAAATACTCCAAGATGCAAAATCTCCATCTAGTGGCAACTCAAGTCAGGGACACCATTACCCGTACTAACCAAGTACAGCTAAAACAGCCCATTTGGCATAAACATTAAATCCTTCTCTCAGGAGTTCATTCTTACTAATTATTCTATCAAATTAACAGTGTCTGACTCAGTATCAACTCAATGACAGTCAGTCATCCCTTATAGTAGTCTTTGAGGCAGGACCATAATCTCATAAAGAGAAAATTTACTAAATTAACAAAGTTTAAAGGTTTGTTGTTGTTTTTTTAAGAAAGAAATGAGCTGAATTTATTATGCTCTCTCTGTAATTATAATAGATGTTATGTAATTCCTCTTAAAAACAAATAAAATTTTAAGTCAAAGAAAAATACAGGTGATAAAATATACTTTATTATATTTTGTAAAATCTACTTTGAATTTTATCTATGGATCTAGAGTAAATCTATTAATTATTGGGTTAAAATTGGGCTTTTCTACCAAGTTAAAATTTCTCTCAATATAATCTGAAATAGTCTTAATCTGATACTATATTATATCAGAGGATTTTATTTTTAAAATATGTTAAATATCAGCCATGCCTTCCTTCTTAGATTCTAAAAACTATACCCCTACTTTAATTCATTAGTTACAAACCACAATTCTAAGAAATAAAAGTAAGAAAATATACATATGATTTGTTCAAGTTTATTGATTACATAAGCAAATAACATATAAGGAAAGGAAAGAAACTTAAAATATTTCTAATTTTCTCATGTAACACATAGACTGCATTCCCAGATGTACTTTGCTCTCTTTTCGTAAAATACACTATATCTATGTTTGTGGTAGTAATCTATAGAACATTATTTTTACCTTCCTGTCTATGGAACACTACTGAATTTAATTTGTTATTAACTGAACTGGAAAAACAATTAATGGCATTTTATTATCACTTATGTGTATATGTATCCTAAATTTCATAAATTGTATGGAAATATTTTAATGAAGGGACTCACAGAATTCATCTATTCAGTGCTTTTTATGAGTGAAGAGACAGAGTCTAAGAGAAATTATATCCACAGATATATTGTGAAACAATGTAATTGATAAGTGTGATTATTATATGTTGAGTTCAAAGGCAACTTTTTAAAAAACAATGATAAATCCAAGACTCTGCTTTTAAAATTATTCTGATGGAATTTGTATTCCATGTCAACACATGACAGAACAGAAATTAGTATATTCTTTAACATATTGCCATTAAAATTATAAAGGATACAACTACAATAGTATTTATAACAAACGCAAGGCAGTAATGATTTGCAGATATATTTACCTTTTTCTCCCCTCACCAGATCAATGTTGACTTTCCATTCTAAATTTATATTTATCTTGATCCGATTTATTTTTGAACTGGAATGTACATTGAGAATGTTAGATTCCGTTTACTGCCTATGCTGATTTGTATTTTCAGGTGACTGTATTGCTGATAATATATACACGCACACAGACATATACATAATTATGAATATTGAGTGTAGTTACTTTTAAATTCAATTTCCTAATATGTATTTAAAAAATGTGTTTTCCTCCATTTTTTGTATTATTTTATATTGACACATCGATAGTACTTTTTAAAATTTACATTTGTGTCTGTGACCATGAGCTAGCTGTTCCATGCAATGTTGTAAATAAGGTTTAAAAATTAAGTGATATTTACAACATGAAATAGGAACAAGAAATGGTATTATCTTCATACATCCTTTGCACGAATATATTTCGTACAAAGCAGTATATATGTTCTATTGTTCCAAAAACAATGAGGAACTATTCAAAAATAAACAAATGAATTTGAATTGACCTATATGAATCTAAATTCCCTTACAAATATAAGTCCTATGCATATTTATAACTTAAATACTAAAACTCTTATTTTTACTAATTATTTTTCAAACTTTCAAGTTAAGTGTTGGGTTCTTCCTTCAATTCAAGAGGCAATTTATTTTTCTAAAATATTAATTGTTTTAAAGAAAACAAAGATATAATTTTCAAATGTATTTGAAGACTTTTATTTTTCATTTACATAAAGGACTTTGTGATGTTTTTGATTATTAACTGCCCAATAAATCTTAATTGGTTTTGAAAGTTACAAGAGAAAAAAAATGACTTTATTATTAAAAAGGAAGATCTTCTCCACCCTCTGCTGATAGGTAAACGCAACTGCAGTTTATTAATTATAAAGGTGGCCTTTTAGTTTTTTAGTGAAAAAAATAAAATGTAAGGCAAATCCAGTCATTTTAATATTTAGTAAACAAATAAATATCTAAAAGAAGCATGCATTTTGGATCAAGAAAATATAAAAATGACCTGTCTGGTTAGTTTACTAGCCTTGAAAAGAATGGTATAATGGCACCAATTTATTATTAATGAGAAGAAATCATAGTGCTACATGCTTCCAAATCATACTATAACTCAAATTTATTAGCCAAAAGTATACAGTAATCTTTGGTGGATTAATGTTTATCTTACGGAAATACCAAAATATTTAAAAGATTGTGTAAAACCTGAAACTAATCACTTGCGTCTGACCTATTACTGACAATATATAGATGAATTATCATGCGGTAAAGAAATAATGAGTGTTTCTTTAAGAAGAAGTAAATTTTTCATAGTGAAAACTCACTCATTGAAACTTGATATTATTTAGTTTTCAAATGTGAACAATGAAAAATAGTGTTAACATATGCCTATTTGTGCATATGATAATCAGTTTGCAAGATGATAGCTCTGAAACCCTGCAAGGTTGTTTTATGTCTTTGGATAATGTCTTTGCCATCATGGAAGGGTGTGTTTCTGTGTGTGTATGTGTGTGTTTTAGTATTTTTTACTTCTTTAATGTATTTTACTTTTACTCTAATTTTAAATAGGAAATATTAACAATTCAAATAACCCCTTTAACTAGAATTCATACCTTCCTCAACCATGCCAAATAAGAAATTCCCCTCTTATTTTATTCAGCATAGATGCATCATATGATGTTGTACTCTATTAAGGGTAATGATTGTGTTCAATAAGAGATCACTGAATAAAATACTTTCTGAGAGGTTTCTCTTTCTTTCTTTCTTTCTTTTTTAATCCTGGTGCTAAAGAACAAAGGATGAGGTTTCTTTGATTGAGATCAAACTGAGTTTCAAGCTGTTTCTAATAGGGTCAATATACATCTGTATAGTAGTATTGTCTACAAGTCAGTATAATTTTTTGTTTATACAGCTTTAAAGGTATAATTAGAAGACTTTCTTCTTATATAACATTTTCCTTCTTATATAATGTTTTTCCAAAGAAAATAATGTTTATAATAGTAAAGTCCCCTGGACAATGGGCATGTTTAGTTCAACATATATTTTTATTACCTGTTATGTTTAAAATGGCTATGACTTCTGAACCAAGAAACATTAGAGGAGAATTGAGAAAATATGTTTATTTTATCTGATTTGGAAATTTATAAAATTATGAACATATATATAAGTCTTGCTAGGGAATTAAAAGGAATTGTTCTCATTATAATAAAATAGAATTAACATATTGGAGTGTTATATGTGTTTTTCATTCATAGTTGAAATTGATGAGATGATGTATGTTTTGTTAAACTTGTTCAGCATTATATTTTCATAATGTTTTCAAATGTTATTAGTGCTTAGATCATTTAATAGTTTTACAGTTTGAAAAGCTTTCACTTAACTTGTGAATCTTTAAAAGTTGTAATTCAATATAATTAACCTCAAAATTATAGCATTTATTTATGGTAGTGAGACAGAAAATGTTTATTTATGCTTGAAATACTGATGTGTTCAAATTAAAACTTCATTTTCTTAACTCTATTTACTCTGTAAGTATTAATTGTGTACTATATTAGGTATTGGGGTCTCATAGCAAAGCAGAGATGGACTTTACCACTAAGAAACTTAAAGTAAAATAGTAAAGTCAGATAAATAAACAGACGTTTACTATAAAGTAATACTTAGAGATACGTAAAGGAAGAGCATTACATCCAAAATGGCGTATAAATAGGAACACTGTCACATCAGAGTTCTAGGAAGGGAATTCCAAGCAGGTGGACCCATATCAGCTCATGCCTAGAAGATGAAAGTGAATAGAAAATGGAAAGTAGTTAAAAGTGCAATTAGAGAATGAAATGTGAGGAGGGGGATAATTAATCTGGAGATGTAGATAGCACCCAGGCAGTAAAGAAACTTTCAACAAATATGGATAATTCCAACCTATATTTTATTTTCTTGTTGTTTAGCTGGAAAGCTCTCAGTAGGAAATAAAGAATTTCATTTAAAAAGCTATTAGTAGACAAATTGAAATAGCAAGGATTTTTATCTATAATACATTTTATGTCCACTCCATGTCATCCATTCAATGTACAGATATTGTTTAGTATCTATGCTGTTTTTACTTAAAGAAATTAGGAAAAATATATTAGTAGTCTAAATGAATTATGTACCCAATGGAAGTCATTTCATTAGGTATTTAGGAAGAGGAGTAATGTATTTTTTTCTGAATTTTTTGTATTAGTTAAATTCTTTGAATACTTCCTAAAAAAAATGTGGAACTGAGTCACTTTTTTGTTTTAATGTTGATACAAATGCAGGAAATATTAACAAAAAAAAGCCTAGGCATTTTTCCCCATACATAAATTTTGAAGCTATTTCAATAATAATGATAAATATTTTGACATTAATGCACTGAAGGCTGTAGATTCCCCACCAGCTGCAAATAATTATGGGTGATAATGCTCTAATTAGAGCAAAATCTTCAGTGGACATTTAATAGAAATAGATCTTGCAACGCAGCTGAGAGTGATGTTAATTAAATCATTTTAAGAGTGAACTCATGAAAAAAAAATGCATTATTTTTTTGTATCCACTTTGGAAAATTTAAGCTGGGAGAAAAATGAGATATTTTTAATTTGTGAAACACTTCAAGAGCTAAAATGTCTTTGTTTAGATTGTAGGCTTTCTTCCCCCAAAGCTTTACAAGAATACTTAAATATTTTGGGAGTGATTCACACATAACTTGATTTTAATTCAAATTCAGGGAGTGAAATTAAAAATCATCCAATAAAACCATATAATGCAAATCTGTTCGATTCTGTATCATTTGGAACAAAATATTAAATATTTATGAATGCATATGTGAGAGAGAATATAATTTCCATTTTTGTCACATACTTCTTCAAGGACATGAAAGTATTTTACTTGATCCATTTCATAATTGTAAGGATGATAAAAATGGAGTGCTTGTCATTTTATGTAGTATCTTTTATTGTTTAGTTAGGTAGTTTGTTTTGCAAAAAACAAAATGAAACAGAGCTTGATTCCAGTTGACAAAGGGAGTGTGTACATTATAGTTAAGGAATTAAATGAAAGTTAGAGGCAAAGCAAAATAAAACAGGAACCAAATCATAACACATGAAAACCAGTGAAAAATAGCCATCACCAGGGTGGCAAGATGGACAGTACAACTAAGAATCCGTAAAGTGGAAGCATATATGGGCCCTCAACAGCATACGTTTCTTGGCTCTTCACTCTAATGAAAGCAGTACATATCATGGTGATTATGAGCTGAACCTGTGGTTAGATAAGGCTTAGCCTCTTATTCCTTCTTTACCACTTATTAGTTGAGTGACATTAGGCATGTTACCTTTCCGCTGTAAAATGTTCATAGTAATATTATCTACCTCAGAAGCATTACAAGAGATAATCTGTGCAAAAGTACTTGGTGCATCGGAGTTGATGACCTCTCTTCCTTCTTTTTCTTCATCATCAGTACTCTGATATGAATGTGGTTCAGCAATTTTCTGTTTCTGCTTCTCTCACTATGTATTCTTATTTGTCTCAACATTACCAGCTGAATTGGCTTTCAATCAAGTATTCAACTCATAGTTATGGTTTCCTTATAACCTTATCTCGTTTATAAGTCTACACTGTATCCTTTGTGGTTAGTTTCCTCTGCCAATGGCCTGATTATCTTTAAACGTCCTAAATCAAACTCCAAGGAGAAGAATATGTCCTGGTTGTTTTGTCTTTTAAGTGGAGAGTCTAGTGTCTGTTCATACCTTAGTCTAGTCTATAATGCTGTTAAGCTCAGGCCAGTAACTTGTTGAGTCCTGTGGTCTGTCTGGTGCTGGCTAATAGAGGCAGTGGTGGGACATTTTACCCAGACAGAAATGCTCATGGCTGTCACATGCCTATTACATCTAAATAAATACACATAAAAAGTTAAGATTGAACCGCTTACCAAATTATAGAACCAGTGTGAATAGTAAGGTTGGGTCTTAAATAGTGATCTTGTATCTCCCACCCAACACTCTTTTGAATAGACTTTAAATAGTCTTGGTAATCTTGAAATTTTTACACCATTATAAAATTGCTATGCAAATTATTGGATAATTTTGTAAAAAATCCTTACATACCAGAATTTTATTATTTATTGTTTTAGTATAAATCTCATTGTATTCCATGTCTTGAAGAACGGTGTTTTGTTTTAAAATATCTTACTTATGACTGA
Organism: Rhinolophus sinicus; assembly: GCF_057876585.1. Classification (NCBI taxonomy): domain Eukaryota; kingdom Metazoa; phylum Chordata; class Mammalia; order Chiroptera; family Rhinolophidae; genus Rhinolophus; species Rhinolophus sinicus. Next base: position 171,401,050 of record NC_142501.1, read on the forward strand.
ATTATATTGACTTGGTCTTTCTGTTTTAACTTCTCCAGGCTGCTAAGTTGGCTATCACAGTGCAAGCCTTGGAGTCCCAATGGGGGACTCCGGATCAAGACGATCTACCCTGGTCTCCCGATTGCCAATATTCAGAAGAAGTATTAGCAGAAGACATGATTCTCTTCCTTCTTCACCCTCCTCCAGTAATACAGTCGGTGTCCACAGTTCCTCTCCTTCCAGCACTAACTCAAGCTCAGGTAGTACAGGTAAACGCAGGAGCATATTCCGTACTCCGTCCATCAGCTTTCACCATAAGAAGGGGACTGAACCTAAGCAAGAACCTACCAATCAGAACCTTAGTATTTCAAATGGTGCTCAATCTGGTCACAGCAGTATGCAAAAATTGAGTATGGAAGAACATATTAAAACCAGGGGAAGACATTCCGTTGGTTTTAGTAGTTCACGAAATAAGAAGATAACAAGATCTATGACAGAGGATTTTGAAAGGGAAAAGGAGCACTCAACTAATAAGAATGTTTTTATAAATTGCCTAAGTTCTGGCAAAAGTGAGGGGGATGATTCTGGATTCACAGAAGAACAAACTCGCCGTTCTGTTAAGCAGTCAACAAAGAAGCTGCTTACTAAATCTTTTTCATCTCACTATAAATTTTCTAAGTCAGTTCCACAAAGCCAGTCTATTTCTTTGGTACAACAGTCTGAATTCTCATTGGAAATTACACAGTACCAAGAGAGAGAACCTGTAATAGTCAGAGCTTCTCCATCTTGTTCTGTGGGTGTGACAGAACGGGCAGGAAGCTCCTTACAGTCTCCATTACTGTCTGCTGATCTTACCACAGCTCAGACACCTTCCGAGTTCTTCGCCTTAACGGAAGATTCTGTGTCAGAAGCAGACGCATTTTCTAAAAGTGGAAGCATGGCATCCCACTGTGACAACTTTGGCCACAATGACTCTACCTCTCAGATCTCTCCCAATCCTGCTGCTGTTACAAAGACAACAATAGACCTTATGGGAACTGTTCCCTGTGCAATTATGTCTCCTGGAAAATACAGGTTAGAAGGTCGATGTAGCACTGAATCTCATTCCTTACCAGAAACCTCTGCTGCTAGTCAGAAGGAAGTGTTATTGCAAATCACAGAACTACCTGTTATGAATGGGAATGACTCAGAGAATCACCTACCAGAAGATACTCATGGAGAAGAACATATGGTATTACAAAATGGTGAAACAATTCTGGCAACAAGCTCCCCAAGAAAGCTTGGATTTTACGAGCAACATAAAGCAATAGCTGAACGTGCTAAAGGGATTCATCCTATTTCAGATTCAAGGATAATACCTTCTTCTGGTGATCGTCATATTTTTAACAAAACATCATATGGATATGACACAAATCCTGCCAAAGGTATGCTGATGTTCTTGGTATAATAAATGTAAATTATAATTATAATTATTCACTTTTCTTACTCCATCTCATTAATGGAAACCACATTTTCCTTATTTTTCACTCTCTAATATTCTTTCCTATTTATAATTTGTTTTAAATCTTTTCTCTACTCGATCTTAAACTTCACTTATATTATGATGGAAACATAATTCAGCAATACTAGTCATTTTTCTCAGTTGTGTTATCCAGATTCTGACCCTCAGAAGAAAGTGGAAGAAAACTAATTTTATTTGCAATGCGGCTTTATCTAAAATAAAGGCGATCTATTTTTAGTTTCTGATAAACTATTGCTATTTCTTAATTAATGAAATGGATGCATTCATTTGGAATATATGGATACTTGGTTCCAACTTTGCCTCTGCCATTAACGACCTGTGTAACCGTAGGTAGCTTCTCTTTGCTTTAAACAAAAGGGATGGGCAGTTGAATTACTCTAGTCTGTTATTTAATAGAAAACTTTGTTATTTAATAGAGAACTTTATTATTTAGTATACATTTCATTTCAAGAAAATTATTGAATATGTACCTCTACTGGGATGTATTTGACATTATGTTTTATTTTTTTTTTCTCTACTACAATTACTACTTCCACTGCTGCTGTTGCTACTACTATGCTGATACTACTGCCACTACTGCTACTACTACTTCTACTAGTTCTCCCAACAGTGAATGCTTATTATGTCCTGTTAACTGTTCTGTGCTCTTTGATATATTAATTCATTTAATCCTCAACTGGCTGAAATCACTACTATCGTTGTAGTCCATTATGCAGACAAGACAATTGGAGCACAGATCAGTTGGTTAAGTAATGTGTCCAAAGGCACAATGTTAGCACATAATTGTTTGGGATACAAACCCTATGAAGTAGGCATTCGTATTTTCCCCAGTGAACAAATGTGAAAACTGAGACCAAGGGATCATACAGCCGGTAAGTAGCAAGCCAAATTACAACTATCTCAATTCAAAGCTCAGGCTCTTAATGACTAGGCTGTAATACACATCATGATCCTGACTCTTTCCGAAACATTAAGAATCATACTAAAATATAAAATAAGATTCATAAGTCAAATTACATATTACAATATCAAGAATCATAAGTTATATGATTTATCTAGCTAGTCTCTCCATGATTATAGTAATTTTAAAGTTTTAAATGTATGAATTAATTGTCCAACTGTATAATTTTATAGCTTAATATTTTTCAAATTTGATACAAGATTGTTTTTATGTTTCTACCTGCTTTTTACATTTTCTTGATCTTGGTAGCCTTGTGTCTACTTTTGGCTTTAGTTATACCTACTTAATTATTTAATAATAATATAATAAGAAGAAGATGATGTCAATGATGATGAACCTTTTTGTATACTTAACATGTGCCCCAAAAATGAGCTACGCAGTTTGCGTGCATTATTGCATTTAGTCTTAATCAAAATTTTGTGTGGCAGTTATTAATAACTAAGATTTAGGACTAAGTTAAAAAACTTAATGAAATCCCATTGTTAGACAATGGTAGCCCTCAGATTGAAATCTAGGAAGTTTTTTAAAAAATTAACACAAAAAAAGAGGTATAAATATAATTATCCTGATTATCTCTAATTCTTATTTAGAAATGATGATTTTCCTCAATGTCAAATTAAATACTGTATACATTTATCTCTATGGAAACTAGAGAGTGACTAACAGTATCTTGCCGATTATTAATCTTTGACTGATATCCTGATTGCAAGGTGTTCAACATATTAAAGTAATTTCACTGAATTCCACAATATGTTGTCCATTCTTGGACATTAGTTATGTATTCATATTATCTACAAATATACATAGGTAAATAAGCTGGTAATGTCAACAAGGAAACAGTGATAATGTACTATCCTTCATTTTGTGGAGATGGTCGTCTGCTATTCATAAGGATTTTATAATTTGGAAGTTTAATATTTTAAAATAGTTAAGTAAGTGTATTTTATGTAAGAAAGAGTTGTTGTACACATTAAATTCCATAATACTAAATGTAGTTTGTATTTATTTTGAAACATATTTAAGCTAATATTTAATACACATTTGAATGTATTAGGTATTCAATCATATCAAAATTAATAATGTAATGTCTGGCATTTTAACTTTTATTTATTGGTTTAAAAAGTTATTAAAAATAAAAACTGCTATATGTTGGCCTAATAGGTTCTGGACAAAAGTCTTTAAACTGATAGATGAGCCATTCATTCATTTATTCACTCACTGAATCATACATTCAACAAACATTTGTTTTGGCGCTGATTTAGGCACTAGGGACATAGCAATGAATAAAATAGGCACAAATTCCTACCTTCATGAAGTTCACTTTTTACTGGGGATACTCAGACAACTAACATATTAATAAATAAATGGCATATGCTAATAATTGCTGAGGATAAGTTTAAAGCAGAATGAAGGAGTAGAAAGTAGGGGGTGGTGTTGTTTTATATTTATTTCTAGCTTTATTGACGTATAGTTCACAAATAAAATTGTGTAATATGTAAAGTGTAAAATGTGATGATTTCATGTATGTGTATACTGTGACATTTTGAAAGGATTCTCTACCATTGAGTTAGTTCACGTGCTCATCACCTCACATGTTCACCTTTGTTTTTCAGTGAGAACATTGAAGTTCTAGTGTCTTAGCAAATTTCAATTATATGTTACAGTATTATCAACTGTAGTCACCTTGTTATACATTAGATATCAGACTTTATTCATCTTATAAGTAAAAGTTTGTACCCTTTTACCAACCTCTCCTTATTTTTTATTATTCTACTGGCAACCACTTTTCCATCTTTGTTTCTATGAGTTTGACTTTTTTATTTTTAAGATTCCACATGTCTTTGAATTTGTCATCTTCTATCTGGCTTATTTCACTTAGCATAATGCCCTCCAGGTTCATCCATGTTATCACAAATGATGGAATTTCCACTTTTTTAAGGCTGAGTAATTATCCATTGTGTATATATACCACCTTATATAACAACTCAGGTTGTTTCCATATCTTGTCTATTGTGCAGAATGTTGCTATAAACATGGTGGTACAGATATCTCTTTGAAATAATGATTGCATTTCCTTTGCATATACAGAAATGGGATTTCTGTATCATATGGTAGTTCTATTTTTAATTTCTTGAAGAAACTCCACATGTTTCCACAAAAGCTTTACCAGTTTACCACAAACACTGTGTAATGGTTCCCTTTGTTCCACATCCTCTACAATATTTGTTCTCTTGTGACTTTTTTATAATAGTCAGCTTAACAGGTGTGTGAGGTGGTGTCTCATTATAGTTTTGATTTGCATTTCCCTAATAGCTAGTGATGTGGAGCATCTTTTCATACATCTGCTGGCCATTTGTATGTCTTAGGGAAAGTGTCTGTGCAGGTCCTTTGCCCAGTTTTTAATTGGATTGTTTGTTGTTGTTGTTGTTAAGTTGTATGAGTTATTTACATATTTTGGATATTAGCCCCTTATTTGAGGTGTTATTTGCAAATATCTTCTCCCATTCAGTTGGCTGCCTCTTTGTTTTGTTGATAGTTTCTTTTGCTGTGCAGAAGCTTTTTAGTTTTTGGTTGTATATCCCTTGCCTTTGAGGTCAAATTAATAAAATCCTCTCTAAGACCAAGGTCCATACGTTTAGTACCTATTTTTCTTCAATGCAATTTATTGCTTCAGGACTTATATTTAGGTCTTTGATCCATTTTGAGTTAAGTTTGCTGTGTGGTGACAGATAACAGCCTATTTTCATTCTTTTGCATGTGGCTTTCCAATTTCTCCAGCACCATTTATTGAAGAGGCTTTCTTTTCTCTATTGTATATTTTTGGCTCTTTTGTCAAAAATTGTCTGCCCATATATATGTGAGTTTATGTCTTGGTTCTCAATTCTGTCCTATTGGTTTGTGTGTCTGTTTTTCTGCCAAATAGCATGCTGTTTTGATTATCGTCACTTTGTAGTATAATTTGAAGTCAGAGAGTGTGATACATCCAGCTTTGTTCTTTAGGTATGGTGAGCAGTGTATATTACTCAAGGTAACATATTGGCTAAGACTTGAAGGTGATTAGAAAGTAAGATATACAGATATTTGAGAGAAGTATATCAGTACAAAGGCTATGGTGTAAAGGTCCTGGGGCGGGAACACACCTGAAATTTTCTAGGGATGGCAAAAGGTCTAGTGTGGCATAAGCAGAGTGAAGGGGTAGGGGAGACAGCAGAAGATGAAGTTAGAGACCTGAACAGATAGATGATGGAGAGGTCCCAAGTGTGAGTTGGAGAGAAGGGTTATATCTTGAGGAACCTGAGTGACCATTGGGAACACATCAGGTTTAAAATGATTAGAGGAGTGATTGTGATTAATATAACTTAATGTTTTAAGTGTATCATTCTGGTTACCATGTGGAAAGTAGATTGTGTGTTGGTAGGGAGAGGCAGGTGGGAGTAGCCAGAAGCAGGAGATTATTAGGAAGTATGACAGCAACCCAGGGGAATATTGACAGAGTTTGGTCCAGAATATTAGTGAGGGAGGTAGCAAGAAGTGATGAGATTCTGTACACAACTTGGAGGTAAAAAAGACAGGATTTGCTTTTGTGATTTATATGAGGTATGGAGAAGCCACAGATGACTCCAAAGGTTTTGGGCTTCAAAGTGACTACATGATTAAGCAAACTTTATTAATTTAAAAAGTTTTCTGTGATAGAGAAATTTTGAATGACACAAGGAGTTTCCAATTTGCTTTCAATGGAACATTTATAAAAACTATATTTAACTATTTATATTAATTTTTATTTATTTACTTTTTAACAGTTCTTGCCAGTAGCCTCAGTCCATATCGTGAAGGAAGATTTATAGAGAGGCGGCTACGATCCTCATCAGAAGGAACTGCAGGGAGTAGCAGAATGATCCTGAAACCAAAAGATGGAAATGGAGAAGAAGTTAATAGTCTAAGAAAGCAAAGAGCAGGTTCATCGTCTTCAAAAATGAACAGCCTGGTAAGTGAATACATGTACCTTCACGTGATACAGTAATTCCACATACATCTGGCATGTTCATGCCTCTTGCAGAGTGAAAACACACTGAAAAATGACTTCTTATATTTGAAGGGAAAATTGATCTCCATAGTTGACTTCACAAGTCAGAGATGCTAAGTTTTCACTTAAGATTCTCATGGGTTGTGACAGATAGGAGACGGCCACGATAACTACTCTTAATTCCTGTCTTCCTTGGTTGATGGAAAGTTTGATGTTCTCCATTCTAGAATAAAACCCTGGGATACACAAGCTAAGAGAAATGATGGTTATGAGGATACCCTCTAACACCGTCATTTCACACTGGCTCTTTATTCTATAGCCATTCTAATATACGTCCTTTTATAAACCATGCTGATGCCAGTCCCACCATTAGACGGTTTTACAGTTGACCCTCCACAACAGGTGAGAGACCTTTGGAGTCAAGGCAAGGCAAAGTGCCTATCCAAAGCACTAATGCATTCTAGATTAACTGAGATTCCCGATTCCTGGTCCAAACTCTAGGAGCCTGCAGCTAAGGGTGGAGGTGGGTATGTAGGGGGTAGGGTCTGGGCTTGCACTTGTAGGCTGAGGTATCTTAGAGGCATGTGGATGAAGCTTCCTCATAATGTGATCTGGAGCCTGGGGTGAGAATTGATGATGAGTGGACCACAGCCCAGGGGTTCCAAGAGGCTCACGTCTCACAAATGTTGGGGTGGGCTTGCCTTTTGGAGTTATTTCAAAATAAAGTTATTACTTTATTCATTTTCTCACAAATGGTCCTTTTTCAGCAGTGTCTTTGATCCCTAATATTTAACAGTGTTTCTTTTAAATGATCTATCTACCTACCTACATACCTACATGTGCAAAATGCTAAATAATTTATGGCATTTCTATGTATTTTACATATTTACGTCTTCAAATAAAAATGTTAGCTCATCTCATTCTGACAGTTGTGTTGTAAAGAAGCCTTAAGTTACTGAGACACTACTGAGTGATACCAAAACCATTGTATTTGAAGTTAGAAGTTCTATCCATTAGGTCAGGCTTGACCAGATTTTAATCTTGGACAAATCAGTAACTACAAAACAACAAGTGATAATGGGTTCCTTATTTGTATGGAGGTAGAAAATAATTGTATCTGTATTTGTATTTGTGTATATATATATATATATATATATATATATATATATATATACATATATATATATATGCATATAAGTATACATATGTAATATTTCATCTTTATGTTCTTTAAAAATGTTATATTATTGCAATAGACTTTATTTTTGGTCTAAGAACGTGTTAAGAAGGATTTCCAATTGATGAAACATTAAAAGTTATGGCTAATGAATTATTGTGAAATTCACAAAATTTCCATTATTCTTTCACAGAGAGGTATTTATATTAATAATTATGCATTATTTATAGTACTTGCCAAATACTGGGCCTTTTACATATTATTTATAGCTCGTTTTTTCATACTATATATAAATAATTTTCCTTGTAATATCACAAAATCATTCTACTTCTCAGATCCACTTTCAAGATTTAAAAATTAAAATGTTAAAACAAAAATGCAATTTTGGTTTTTTATTTGAGGCTTTTTATAAATTAACAAGTGTCCCTGCAGTGATGTAGATCTTCCACTAGGTGGCAGGATGACACCATTGCCATGTTAGGGGAAAGGCTATCAAGATTGGAACAGAAACTTGGTAAAATACATGTTAACTGGATTTATAGGTAAAAATTGTTGAAATAAATACTGAAACAGTTGAATTGTTACACTAAATCTATAAAACATACTTTATGACTTTACTGTTTTTCTATGAATTTTGCAACCAATATCTCATCCTTCAATTATTTTACAGGGTAATAGTTAATTTAAAATGAACAAGAATATAATCTTTAACTCATAGCAATATGAAGATGAAATGCCATGATTCTTTACATTATGTTAGTTGTGAAACAAGTGACATGTATTTAGGAAATGTGTGTAAAATAACACACATTTTCTATATTACTCTTTCAAAATAATTCCAGTGGATATATGTATTTAAGAGTACACCCATGGTTCAGTTATTCTTTTCTTTTAGAGAAATAATAATAGTAATGTGTAGATTTCCTGTCAAGATGAAGGAGGAGGTAAGTGCTGTACTCGCATCCTGTTATGACCACATTAAAATTACAATTAAACTTCAAAAAAGCCATCATTGAGAATTGCCTGAAGTCTAGCTGAACCAAAGTCCTACCTCTAAGGAGATACGGAAGAAGCCACTTAGAGACAGGTAGGAGGGGCAGAGACATGGAACCGACTGGTCCCAAACCCATGTGTGACAGTTAAACATTGGAAAGGATATCTCAGCTGCGGAGGACACCACTGGAGGAGTGAGGGGTTCCAGCCCCACAACACTCTCCCCCAGTCCAGGGTTCCAGGGCTGGGAAGAGAATTCCCGACAACTTCTGGTGTGAAAACCAGCGGTGATTGTGGCTGTGTGAGATGGAGAGTGGCTTGAGTCCAAGACAATCCTCTTAAAGGGCCCGTGCACGGACTTACCCACTGATAGACTCACTTGCTCTGAGGCCCAGCACTGGGGAAGCAGTTCAGAAGACGACAGGGACATATATGGAGGAACTAAGTTGTCTGGCCTCAGGGAGAGGGCTGGAGGGACAGCTGTCTCCCAGACAGAAGTGCTGGGAGAATCCACTGTTTCTTTGTTGAGATGTCTCCCTTCCTGGCATGCAGTCACCAGAAGCTGCCATATCTGCATCTCTATCAACCAGGCTTACACTGTTCGTTCATCCTGATTCCCTGAGACCCTGCCCCACCCAACTTGTGGGCCCACCCAAGCCACTTCTGGTGGCTTTTCTAGACAAACAGTCTGTCTTGGCTCATGCTGTGAATTTTTGTAAAATCTCTCAAAGGTTCACAAACCCCAAACAAGCAGCATTTGAACTCAGCATGTTCTGCACCTCTTGCTGAGCAGCCCCAAGCCCAGCACTAGTGGCAGCCATCCTCGGTTCATGGCTTGGCTTCTCGAGGCACCTCCAAGCCCAGTGCTGGTGGTGACCATAAGTGGATTGCTCTGTGGCTCATGCCAGGTGGCCCAGGGCAGGACACAGGCTGTGGCTGAACTTGTCCAGCAGCAGGTCCCCTCCCAGTAGGCTCCGAGGCACGCATGCTTGTTGGTCAGCTTCCGACCAAGCTGGAGCATCACCCAGTCTCCTCCAAGAATGACACACCCAAAGGGCAGACTGGACAGGCACAAGAGCCCTGCTTAAGTGAATCCTGGTCAGTAGCCCCTGCATAACAGCTCCTCCACTGTAGTTACTTCAGTTCTCACAACCAATCAGCACAAGGGTCAATCACTCCCACTGACATTCAAAGAGCAACCAAAGCTGAACTACAATGGGAGGGCACATACAACCTATACAAGGGACACAGCTGCAGTACCCAGCTCAGGTGACTAGAAAGACTGCTCCACTGGGCTCCACAGCACACCTACTATGTACGGCCACTCTACTAAGACTGGGAGACATAGCATCCCTATCTAATACATAGAAATAAATACAGGGAGGCAGCTAAAATGAGAAGACAAAGGAATATGTCCAAAATAGAAGAACAGAACAAAGTTCCATTAAAATAACTAAACAAAATGGAGACAATTTACATGCAGTTTTAAACACTGGTTATAAGGATGCTCAATGCTCTCAGGGAGAAATTCAACAATGAGATAGGAAACATAAAAATGGGAATAGAAAACATAAAAAAAAGTCAGAAATGAAGAATACAGTAATGGAAATGAAGAATATATTAGAAGGAATCTACAGTAGATTAGATGAAGCAGAGGACTGAATTAACAATTTAGAAGATAAGGTAACAGAAAACACCTGATCAAAACAGCAAAAAGAAAAAAAGAATCCAAGAAAATGAGAATAGTTTTAGGGGCCTCTGGGACAACATCAAGCACACCAATATTCACATCATAGGGGTGTCAGAAGACCAGAGAGACCAAGGAATTGAAAATCTCTTTGAACAAATGAGGACAGAAAACTTCCCTAACCAGGGGAAGGAAATAGACATATAATCCTAGTAATCACAGAGAGTCCCAAACAAGATGAACCCAAGTAGGCTCACACCAAGACTCATCATAATTAAAATGCCAAAGTTTAAAGACACAGAAAGAGTCTTAAAATCAGCAAAAGAAAAGCACTTAGTTACCTACAAGGGAGTCCCCATAAGTTTGTCAGCTGATTTCTCATTAGAAACTTTGCAGGCCAGAAGGGATTGGCACAAAATATTGAAAGTGAGGAAAAACCAGGACTACAACCTAAATTGCTCTACCCAGCAAAGTGATCATTTAGAATCAAGGAGCAGATAAAAAGCTTCCCAGACAAGAAAAAGATAAAGGAGTTCATCACCACCAAACCAGTATTACAAGGAATCTTAGGGTGACTTCTTTAAAACAAAAAAAACAAAAAAAAAAAATAAAAAAAATAAAAATAAATATGAATAGTAAAATAGCAATAACTACATATCTATTAACAATTACTTTCAATATAAATGGATTAAATATTCTAATAAAAAAATAGGTTGGCTGAGTGGATA